>NW_009625880.1:0-15804 GCF_000690535.1 Cariama cristata | reverse complement strand
CTGTTGGCACTCTAAATAAATACATCTGTCTTGCTGAGGCAGCAGGGGGGCTGCAAACAATACCGAGCTCTTGCCGGCTTTCTCTTGCCGTGCCTGGGGACGGGAGAAGTGTTGTCCCCTGGAGGAAATGTCACGCATCCACAGCAGGAACGGAAGAAGAAAGTATGAACGGCAGAGGGGTTTTCCTCGTGGAGATGAAATAAGCGCCACTATAAATTAAAAGCACTAATATGCCGTTTGCATACTCATTTAGCCTGCTCTTGCTAGTCTCTTTAGGCTGTCAAATTTCCTTTGTGGTGAATTTCCACATGGAATATCTTCATTTACACCGTTTTTCATCAAAATTGGACAGTAATTGATGTCAAGGCTCTTCAGTATCGCTAAGATCTGTGCTCTACAAACTTGGTGAACAGCATGAGCATTTCCTTTACATACAAGGCATTTCATTACAATACACCACTATTTGTACTTTTGTGCCTGTTTTCTTTTCAAACCATGAAGACTGTTTAATGTAAACAGCAAATTTTGACACAATCCAGTCAGACTAGTATAGCATCGTTAGTTAGACTAGCAAAACACACAAGCTGAAATCTACAAAGTTAAATGTAAACAAACTGGGATCTAGAGATCGTGGCTCTTTCAAGTTGGAAGTGTTTATGTGATCCCAAGTAAACACTTACTCCACACAACCAGTTGTTTCACCCAGCTCAGGAATGCAGCACTCTTCCCACAGCCCGCTCCGGTGATTTCTCTATTATGACTCAAAATCAGAGGGAGATGGTGAGAAGGCAAAGTCATCCATAAAGCATCTAATAGGTGAACTATTCCTCACTGCTGTAACACACACCAGTCAACCGTCCCAAAATCCGGTCTCCAAGAGTCTGGGGCGGTCTTCAGCTTTATTACTGTTTACATATCAAGCGCACAAATGTAAGTATCACTGAATGCCATGCTGAAGAGTTTATAAACCTGAATGCAAGGAGCAGAAGAAACAAAACTTGTGAAAACGAAAACACATCTGAATCCAACCAGATTCACGCAAGTCCCAATGCTGGGCTTTGACTTCATTTTATGCTGGGAGGGCCTGTTTTTTCCAGGAGGGCTGGATACATCAGTACCGCGTTTAGAGGTGGAGCTCGAAATTGAGCCGGTGTGGCTGTGGGAAAAGCAGGTGAATGACTTCACAGTGTCGGTGAAATACTGTCCAGAAGGGATGGCTGGAGGTCCCTAGTCCATGCTGCTGTTCGAAGCAGGACTACCGCCAACACCAGATGGGGACAGCTGAGGCTTTGTCTCACCACGTGTGAGCAGCCTCCAGGAGCTGGGGTTTCGTGAGCTCTCTAGGTAGCCTGTCCCAGTCTGCACTAGCCTGCTCGTGAGACCTCCCAGTGACCACTTGCTATGGTTGAAATGCCAGCTGAAGAAAGGGAGTTGGTGTGAGATGCAGGTAAATGAACGAGGAGAAGTGAAACAGTCCGCAACCAACCAGAAGGTGCACACTGAGGTGCAGCAGAAGGAGCAAAGGTCAGAGATAGCAATCTAGTAACTCCTCGCTGCCAGCCCCACCTGGCGTGTGATGTTACAGCTGTGATTCACTGCTCTCTGCACATTTTTCTGGGGCTAATTGCTGCCTTCACCTTGCTGCCTGCCCCTGTGTGAGAGCTGCCCAGCTCCACTGCCAGGGTGGCTGAGGATGCAGCCCTAGTGCCTCTGACATCTCCAAGCCTGCCAGGTAGCTGCATTTGACCTGCACAGTCTGGGTCTCAGGGTCAGGTTGAGTTTAAGATGTTGTAAATGATTAACATTCTGGGAACGGGGAAATTAAAACTTCTGCTTCGGGAGAGGAGAAAGACACTAAACCTTTCTTACCTGGGAAAGCATGTGCTCTGTGCATCCCCATCCTCTGAAGGCAAAATGGCACTGGCTAGTGTGGTCCAGCAGGCAGCACAGACTGGGACTGCCTGCTCTTCCTGCACTGACGGGAGGCAAGAGCATCAACATTGCAGCCTGCCCTTCTCCTGCCAATGAGTCAGGCTGGACCTCAACCTTGGCCTGGGGTCCAGGCCCATCTGGCAGGTTTGGCCACTCCAGTTCCTAGCCCAGCACAACAATATCAGCTGCATTGACCTCGTCTTACATTAATACGCTGGGCTGTGAGCTACTGAGAATGAAAACTCTGGTCCAGTTTCACTCAACAGTTGTGCAGCTCTGTCCAGGGAAGCTGCAGCCATGTTGCCTGCATTTGCCTGTCCCAGACTTTCAGATAGTTCTTCAGCACCTTCCCCAAACCAACTTTGCAGTTAGCAGAAGCCCTCATAGGTAGAACCTCCTCTGAGATGGTTGTAAAAAAACCTGCAATATACGCAGAACTAAGTGCTCCAAAATGAAAAGCTAGGCCTCTAAAATTGGACACTAAAAAATGGTGAGATCAAAAGGGGCATCCTTTATAAACATTTTTCTTCAAGTTCTTACATTCTTCCCTGCAACCATGTGGTCTATGAATCAGCTCAAGAAGAAAGTATGAAATCTGAGATTCTCAATTAAAGCCAGAACTCCAAACGTTATGTTACTTGTCATAAAATCTGTAAATGCTTGTGGGAAATTATCTGTGAAAATACTATATGCCTTCTAAGAAGTAACTGATTATATACAGTGAGAAGTAAAGAACTTCTCTTAAACAAAAAGTGATTTCAGATTTTATTATTAAAGTTCACTTGCCTTTTGATGTTTAAGGACAATTCCATAACTGAAAAAGCAGGTTACATTTAATTAAGTCCCTTGGCTCTGACTTGTTACTTAAGGCAACACTGTAAACACTTGGCAGAGACTCTGAACTACAATAACAGGTTTATTAAAAAAAGATTTTGGTCACATATGAAGAGGCAGGGAGTCTAATAGGAAGTTCATGGGGAACTTACCACTGTTCTACATCACCTTCATCTTTTTACATTTTAGTATATGCAGAATAAAGATGTTTAAAAGCTTTTAGTTTACCATCCTTTGCATACCTTACCTGTGAGTGATTTAATGAGTTGAATTCTCCATTTGAGAAGAATATACTTGAAGATTGTCTGATAGTAGCAACAAAACCCTCAAATCCTACAGCTAGGCTTTGTGCCTGTCCAGATGGAGGGTGCCTTGTGGCTCCTGCTAAAATGGCAAGGGAAGGTGTCTGACACAAAGGAAGCTATTTATGGAATTAAGGAAGACACTTATGCCATTGTAACTAAATTGCTTTGGCTTTATAAACGGAGTTCCCCATATGAACAGTCATTCCACGAATGGATTATTTTCTGATTTTGTTTAAACCAGTTCCAGACAAATGGTAACCAGAAAAAGGTGTTGTCTATCTTGCAATAGGTACGTCCATGTGAGGACGTTGTGTGTATTCAACCCAAACCTCAGAGAAGTGCAACTTCCTATCCAGGCACGCCTTAGCCATTCCTGGCTGCTCTGGTCAAAGAGCTACAAAAATAACTCCGCACTGATCCCTGCTAGACCTCCCTCAGCCCACATTCACAAAATATCTTTGTTGAATGCCACAGGCCTTCAAGGTGCTCCCCTGCCCATGACAAATAGTGTTTCTGGAAAGGTGGTGGGCATTTGGGTCCTGCCCCTATGCTATTGGCATAGCTCTCAAGTCTTTGCATGCTCTTCTGGCTCATTAAAGGGGCTACAGAGGAGGTGAGGATCTCGCTCAATTTTTAATCTATTTAGTTTTTCTGAAGCCTTCCTGGGAGAGGACTGAAAATGGAGGAATTCTTACTCTATAGCTGAACAAGGAGAAGGGGGGAAAGTTGAAGTCTATAACACAGGAAAGTAATCCAAATTCTTATTTAACTCTCATATTTTACAGATACAATACCACCTGACCTGAATGGTGACTCCATTTCAAGGCAATAATCATGCCACCGTAGGTCTCATCAACACTTCATTTTCCTGGTTTAGGCCATATCTTAAGAGCCAAAGAGTGCCAACCATGAGAAAAGACTCGTTAGCTGTGACAGATGAATAGCTAAGCGAAGATTTCATTTCTATTACCCTAACTGACAGCAGCCACCAAATCAGCTCTACAAGTCTGGCTCCACTGCCCACACACATGTAAACAATGGGAGGGGTACCATGTAAAATAGACTTTCAAAGCAAAAGACCAGAAAAGTCAGGAGAAAAAAGACAGTCTACTTCAACCAAGTTAAACAGGAGACACTCAGGAAAAGGTGCAAAAGGAATGAGAGATATTGTAATGAGGACTAAGCAACTTGAAGAAATGAGTGCGCAAAAAGCAAATAAGCTATGAAATGTAAGTGCTTTATGACTTTTTCTTTAAAGGCAAGTGAGAGTGCACTAAAATATTTGTCCTACTTCTACAACCAAAGTTCGATAACAAGCAATGAATTAATTTATAAAATTAATATAATCAATAAAATTAATACTAGTTTAGAAACAGGAATGCTGTGCCCCACTAAACCAGTCCTGTTGGTCCATTTCAGAAGCTAGCAGAGGAAGAGGTGTGGTGACTGTTGGTCCTGCCTCAATGGACCGCTGAGCATATGTACAAACTCTGGATGTTGAGCAGCCTCCCTTCTTTCACTCTGCTACATCTCCTCCTTCTTTGCCACCTGAAGTCTACCACATAGGCCACACTGATGAGTCACACTCATGCATGACAACTGTTGACACGTAATGGCGATAAGTAGACAATGCTAGAAGGTCTCCATGTGCTGTAAATAAGTTTCATCACACAGTTTCCAAATAATGCCGGGAGTTACAGTGGCTTCTAACTTGAACAAGTTCAGTTGAATTTTATTTGCTTGCTACCGAGGTGAAGTTTGCTTGCACCAACTTAGTAGCAAAATGCACTTTCCAGTGAGCAGTGGCATTTTCAAGACTAGGTCTTTTGGAGTGATGATATCACATCAGGGACAGCTTCCATGTGCAAGGGCTGTGCAGTGAGGTCCTTCTGATTCTTCACTGGGGCAGCTGGTGTGGTGGGAGCAGGGTTGTGAGGGTCACTCCCAGTCCTTCCTCTGTTGTTGTTTCTTCATTCGCCTTGGTGAGTATGGTTTATTTTAAGGTGGGATTTATTGAGAACATCCATGCTTTATTTGACAGAGGCAATGGGAAAGGTCCTTCCCTGGCCTGCAGGCTGGTTTTCATGCAGTCAGTTTGTTTTTCGGCCATTCTTTCATGCAGTCTGAAGGTTGGAAGAAAAGGAGAGTAGTTATGTAAAACTCATTTGAATATTACGTACTTGTAGAGCTGATTTGGTTTTGTTGCCATGGGACTTCCGTTCAAAATCTCCCCCTTTCCTAGGGCAAAACCTTTCCTTGATTCAGAGAGGATGTGACCCAGTAAAAACTCCATCTAGTTTTTGGAAACTTGTTCATTGTTTTTCCCTTTTTTCCCCCCTTCATATTTTTCCTCTGTTTCTGATGGATGCAGAGGATGCACTTGGATCCATGTGACAGTATTGTATAATGCTGCCCCTTTGAGCCTGACTTGTTCTCAGTCGTCTGTGACCAGCTGAATTCAGGACCTTCAGATTCCCTTCTGTATGCTCCAGCACACTATGAAGATTTGTTGCCCCAGTAGATACTGAACAAAGGTTGCAATGTGTAGCAGTAAAGGGATCATTTTTCCAGCTATAGATGTTGTGTAGCACCCTAAAGGCCAAGAAAAGGACCCATGAAGTAAGGCTTTCATCTTGAGAGCATTGGAGTGTCTCCTAAGAGTTTCCAACTCTTCAAAACCCACTCCCACAACATGGGTTTCTTTGTTTCATCCTATCTGATCTCCATGCAAAAGTAGAGACGCCAGCCTGGTGCAAGCAGCAGCTTAAACAAGGACCCAAGAAACGGAGGAGCCTATGCCATGTAGGGGCTTACTTCATGGAAGGAGAGAAGGACAACAGATCAGTGATTTAGTATGGTGCATATTTCTGCAGATGATGATACCTGATGGTAAGATCCTGTAGGGCTATATAAGCTGGTGACGTTGTATAGGAAGAAGCAATCCAGCGATAGTTGAACGTTGCTCTGGGCAGGCTAGCTCACTCTGCTGCACAATGTTCAGCTTCAGGTGACCCTAGCTAGGCAGGTTACCTTCTTCTGCCTGAATTATCTTGATTAAAGAAACTTGGGGTACTTTTGCTGTATACACAATAGATACAAGTCAAGGCCTCTGCAATAATATTCACTGGCAAAGACTATTTCTGGACATAGCTACAAATATTTAATACAGTGTAAATTATAAATCAGTTGTCTCCAACACCAACTAGAAGTGAATGCTTCAAGTAGAAAATTGAGATTGCATGATCTGTTTTTTACCCTGTGAATACTAGGACTGGAAGCAGGGCAGCAGGTAGTTATTACAGTGTTTAAGCACTGCAGTTGCAGATGCTATAAAAATAATGATAACATTGCTGGCTTTTATACACAACTTTCCATCTGCAGATCTCAAATCTCCTGTATATTACAATTTTCTGTAATTTCCTGGCTTAACCTGCCTGAAACAAAACCTACAAGCCCTGAAATAATATTCTATATTATAGAAAACAACCTGCAATTTATTTTTGCAATAAAATGTTTGTGGCAGAATGAATTATGTGTGATCTATTCTGCATACTTCATCATAATAACAAAATTAATTAGTTTCTTAGAAGCAAGCAAGCAAGAAGGCTCCTTTTGAACTGCCCGACCTCTTTCACAGCACTAGAGATGTCAAATATTCTCCAAATGCAACATTCAACTAAAACGCCTGTCAATGCAGCTCCCTTCAGAAGTAACTCAACCTTTTTCCTATTAGTTTGCTCCTATTTGAAGAAGTGGTTTCAATTTTACATCCAATGGCAAGTCAGCTTGACTGTGAAAGAGATGTGAGAAGAGATTCCTTCCCAAACAACATTAGCTTTGCAACTAACAAATATATAAATGTTTCAAATGGGGGGGGTAGTTCCCCATAGCTGATAAATAAGCTCATCATTTTTTGACATAAAAAGTGGATAAGACTGATGCATCACCTGCCAGGCGGAGGCTTTTGCAGTATGAGATGCACTAATGGTTTCAAGATCTTTCAGAGCAGGCATTTTCAAACCTTACTAGTATTTCACTGAATATTTAATGTCACAGTTCTGCCAGAAACCTCTGAAAATAGGAAAAAAACCCAGCAGTCATCCTTAGCAGAAGGGGGTTGATGATTTCCAAAGTTTCTCTTTACCATGTTTCAAAGCGTGACCTTGAGGAGTGCTACTAATATCGGACATGTCCTTGTGGTTGCTGTAGATGGTAGTTTAGAAGTCATGGTTGGTAGTACTTCACCTGAGCACAGTTAACTGCAAGCATCTATCGGGGTTTATCAACCTCTAATCAATATGTTATTAAAGACTACACACTTTAAAAGTCATGTTAGAGAATACACAGTGGAGCCTTTCCTTAAGCAAATTTTGATGTCCCTGCTTTGCTGGGGTCAGTGGGGCCCTCAGTGTTGGGTTGGAGAGCAGCCTCCCAGTAACGACGTGTTTCCAATGAGAGATGGCTGCCTGCTTCCTATCACTGTACATTTGGTAAAAGGAGGTGAGAATAAATAAGATTCAAGCTCTGGCTTTCAAATACATCCTTTAAACAGAAAAATCTGGAGAGAAAACAAACAGTGGTGTCTGTGGGGTATGGGGCACCAAAAAGAACTTCCTGTGCTCAGTTTGTATGTATTTTGTGTGCATGAGCAGAGAAATGCAGGCTGAAGTGACACCTTGCCAATGGTTCAGCATGCGGATTTCATTAAAGTTGCTTTTCCCCATGTTCAACCTCCCCCTGCATCGCCCAGTCACACCTGGGTCACAGAGATGAGTACTGAAGGGCTAAGAAACTGATGGATTTTTATGTGTTCATGCATTGCTTTCTCTGGTTTAATAACGTCTTTAATAACAGCAGTTAGGGAGGAAGACAAGAGTATGAGGCATCATCACTTGGCAAATATTCTTAAGTCAGCTTTGATGGAAACACTTGTATTTTGCTACTGAGAAAGGCTCAGGAACACATCCATTTATGTTATAACTCCCTTGACTTGAATTCGCAGATGATATCATAGTACAAAATTAAACTGGTGTAATTTGAAATGAAAGTTTGGGGATGGAAAGCACTCTGCAATTCTTCCCTTAGAAGAACTGGTAAAATAAAGACAAGACATTTGGTGAAATCTCCTACCTGCCAAAATCAGCACAGCAGCAAGTGATGCATTTGAATGGAAGTCCCAACAGCAATAACTGTTTCCAAGACTGTTGCACTGCTGATGTAAAAATCTACCAAATCTCCTAGCTTTGGTAAGATCTGGTAAGGCTGCCCAATTGCCCAGAGCTTGAACAATCGAAGATTTTCTTTGTTATATCTCATGTGTTTTTATAGAAGTCAATGGCTTGTCCCATTTAATTCAAACAAACTTTTATGGGAGCTCTTTGAGATTCCAGGATGAGATGGAAGTGTGACCACATGTCAATGTCCTGGAGAGTTCTGCCTTTTGTATTCAGTGTTTTTTACCTGTTTTTACACATGTTGCATTTTATTGCACAGTTGATTAAAAAAATATGTATCTGTCCAGGAGCTCTTTCTTATGATGATTGGTGAGATACCATTGAAGTGTCTCATGAAAAGGCAATGTTCAGGACTCTTCATGCATATAGTTAATTTTCTTCTTAAGAAGAAAACACCAGGCATCAAGGGGTTTTAAAATGCACTGGGGACAAGAAAGACAAAAACCAATGGCCAGAAGCTGAAGCCAAGACGAATCCAAATGAGGAGATTTTAATAGTGAGTCAGTCATCCAGAGAAATGATGATTTGCCAACTCTTACTGTCTTCAGAGAGAGAGCATGCCTTCTTAGAAGATGTGCCATACTCAAACACAGTACAGTTTATTCAAAAGTGGGTTAATTGTGCGAAGTGTAATGGCCTGTAATATAAAGGCCGTATCAGAGGATCTGTCTAATGGTCCTTTGCCTTTAGTTTTGTGAGGTTTTTCTTAAAAGGGTATTGTTTTTCTTTTCATTTTTCTAGCTCTTACACAGACTAGGTCAAAGAGTTTTAATTCCATTCCTTACAGATTTCTACCTTGGAAAAGGAAGCCATTGAGTAAAGCAAAAGCATTAACAGCAACTGCGAAGTGGTAACAGTTTGCAGTTAGTGCTCAGCCAGTGGGAACTAATTCACTCATTCACAAAGCTGTCGTCAGACGTCATTTTTTTGTCACTATCAAACAGATTGTGATTAAATGCATTGACAAAGGTGAATGGTTTGATAGTCGTGATTGAATCCTCTGCTATCAATTCGAGACAGTCATTGAAACACACAGTCCATTGCCATGACATTTGAAAACACATGTTGCTAGATACTTGTTATGGCATGGTTCATACATGTGTATGTATGTAGCCTGTATTGTCTCTCTGCCACGGGTGTGTATAAAATTATCTATGTATGTACATATACATACATATATATGGAATTAATGGATATAGGAGTAAACAGAAGAGTGGTGTTGTTGAAACATGAACATGTAAACACATCTGCATTCGTTCATCACCATCTCTATCAGTTGTACACATCTGTGCACAAGGAGCCACTGACTCATATTCCTTTCGTGCAACTTCATGAAGACTCATAGCATTCACATGGTATCTGCAGAGAGAGGCTCAGATAGTCGGTAGGTGCCCTGCTACTGGGTGACACTTTTTGAGAGCTCCTTTTCCCCATTTAGGCATGTTCTGAGAGTTAAAACACAAATAGCTACACATCTGCAGGAAGTTACCATCATCATTCACTGAATTCAGAGCACCTGAATTTGGAGAATCTGGACATTAATTTGGCTTTGGCTCTGGCTTAGGGAATACATGACCACATGTAAGTTGCTTAACTTCTCTGAATTCATATTATGTTATTTACAAGACTGGATGCTGTTTGCTTACCATGCCCTACTCTTCCCAGCTCTTGTGAGCTGATATGCTCACATGTCTTCACATGGAGGAAGTTTCAGGAAAGCCATGTAGTTTCATTATTACCTGTGTAAACAGAAAGCAATGGCTGTATTTTGACTGGTAAAAGTGAAGCAACAGAGATCAGAGTTTTTATTCATGCACATTTTAAAGTAGGGTATCAGATACACCCATGTTCAACTCTCTTTTATATCCTCTTTCAGAGCAGCCCAGTTGGTACTGCATGTGCTTAACCCCTCTACCCTCACCAGGAATGGTTCAAAAGGTCCTAACCTAAGGCCATCAGTGCAGGGAAATGGTGTAACCACCCCAGATTATGGAAGGGTACTGCAAACCCAGTACCAGAAATCCTCACTCTTTTTTCTTCTGACTGCTGTTGCAAATGATGTTTGCTTAAAACTCTATTTTCTTGCCGGAAAGAGAATTTTTTAGGGCGATGAAGTACATTTTTGGCTTCAGCAGTAGTGGAAGAAACCTAAGAAAACGTGCTTCAGTTGTATTCTAAAGGTGAAAGGGCCAAAATGGAGGAGGAAAAATTTTAAAAAAACAGAAGAAAAAGTAAATAGTGCTTATTGTTTTGAGAAATCTCATGTTTTCTGAGCTGATTTCAATGATCTTTGAGCAGTTGCAAGCACATGTGTGCTCTGCCTTTCCTGCATGCCTGAAGAGACGATACAGCAGTTTTAAATCAGTTCTCAGCTGATAGGGAAAGGATTACAATCTATTTAACAGCGCCTTTACCGCAGACAAGCAGACATCATTTCTGAAGGAAAAATATTGGGTACACAGCTAATTTCCTGAGACCGAAGGAGTCACGCCTGCAGCCATCAGTTTTATTGGGGAGCACCATGTCATGTGTGCAGATTACACCGCACAGCAGTGGCCTTAAGTGCACAACCACAACCAGTGTCAAGTCTCACCTAATGCATTTTATGTACTGTAAAAGCCACAGCTTTATTCCTGCCCTGGTCCTCAACTTCTGACAGCTCCATCTCTCTCAGAGAGCTGGAGCAGCAGCACACAATGCACAATATAACACGTCTCTCTTGCTATTTTTTCCCACAAACCAGCCATTGAGTACTGGTCAGGAGCCATTAGCACCCAGTTCAAACACAATGTAAATTCTATGAGAACTCATTGTTTTTATAACGATCACATGCAATTTGTTGCCAAGCAGCCTACACAAGTATTTAAAGCCTGCCTCTTTCTCCACACAGTTAAAAAAAAAATAAAATAATAAAATAACAAGAGCTTTTACTTTGTGCCATGAAGACTGAGAGGGAATTAACCTCTTCCTGCATGGGTCCCAGCCACTGGCATGATGTAATTATTGCCATGTGCATGCGTTTCATGGGGATGATGCTGGAGACGACTTGACTTGGAGGCTGGCCATGCATTTATTGGCTTGGTTTTAGATTCTCATACATTTTGCCAATGCCATGTGGGTTTTCCAGAGTCCCTTTCCTCTTGAGAGTCAACATTTTCTGGCTAACCCTGATGTGATTACCTGATTTCTAATGACCACTTCCTCATCACAAGATACCTCCAGGGTCCAGGCCCACCTAGGAAGAACTGCTACATATGATCATGTTTTCCTCCCTCCCTCCCTCCCTGTCGTCGTTCATATCCAAGCACGTGCTTAGCTGCTTTGCTGAATCATCAGACAGGAATAATGTCCAGTCTGTTAAAATGTGATAAGAGTGCCAGCTCTAGATTTTTGTGTAGAAACTTGGAAGCAGACACATTTTTAAAAATACTTGTAATTATTTTTACTCCTACCAGACTTCAGTTTCACCAATATGAGTTATCAGGCTAAGTTTTTCTGTCCATGGAAAGTCTCCAGGCACAGAGATGTCTAGTCACCCAAAAATTATCATTGATATCAGACAGATCTCTTATGAAAAAACAGACAAAGTATAAATACAAGCAATGGCTCGAATCCCAGCTGCATTTTTCCATAGGAACAGGCCTTCGTACAGTGTGTACCTTTGTGTGTGCAACTGCAATACACAGAAGGAGTCGTTTCCCAGCCAAATGAAGGCCTGATGCCCTAGATCAGTGACTCCAGGGTCTGATTGCAAGGAAATATCTATGATCTGTGAGGAGTCAAGATTATGAAGGTAATGGGGATGGCCCTATGAACTGCATTGAAGTTCGCCATTCATTTCCCATACATACCTATAGTGTAAGAGAAAGACTGTTTTCAGGACATTTTCTGACCACCTCTCTCACATTTGATTTCTTAGGTTCAGGTATTCTGCTTTTTGAAACCAAAGTTTCATGCTCTGACCAGAATCACATAAATATGAGCTGAGTTCCCTGAGGTTGTAATTTATATGATACATCTCATATAAGTTTTAAATCAGTTCCTCCAAACTGATTTCAGAATTGCCTGGAACCATACTGCAAACACAATTTAGGGTGGCCTGACCTATTTTTCACCAGACAAATTTTAAAACTGGTTGGAAAGCATCCCCATTTTAGCAATGACCTTGTTATTTAAAATCAGGTCTTGATCCTATAATATCTATTATTATAATAATTTTCCTCAGAATGTCACTTATCCACATGTTCATAAAGATATAATATCCTGCAACTTGCTTAACTGAGGTAGAACTGAAAGATCTTATCGTGGCTTCTGGTTCTATAAAAATGCAAATACCTACAGCAAATATGCCATGATGGGATTATCATGGTGGTAAAATCAATTATATGCATAACTGTTTTCTGCATCAAGACATTAGTGTATAAAAGCATAAACAATTTTGAAGATTTATCGTACTTTTAACCATATTTACCGGCTGTGATTTTCTGTATTTCCTTCAGTGAGTGCAAGAAGCATAGACTAATAGACAGGTTTTTCTTTTGTTTCCAGCTGCTTCACCTGTGGTTCTCATGCATTGCCAATGAGATCTGCAATACAGTCAAATGAAAAGGATCATTTAAACTCATGAGAAGCAATTGAAAGTAACCAATAAATGCTATTTAGAATCATAGAATAGTTTGGGTTGGAAAGGACCTTTACAGGTCATCTAGTCCAAACCCTCCTGCAGTCACCAGGGACATCTTCAACTAAATCAGGTTGCTCAGAGCCCCATCCAACCTGATCTGGCATATTTCCAGGGATGAAGCATCTACTACCCCTCTGGGCAACTTGTTCCAGTGTTTCACTACCCTCATTGTGAAAAATTTCTTCCTTATATCTAGTCTGAATCTACCCTCTTTTAGTTTAAAACCATTATCCCTTGTCCTACCACAACAGGCCCTACTAAAAAGTCTGTCCCAGTCTTTCTTATAAGCCCCCTTTTAGGTACTGGAAGGCTGCTATAAGGTCTCCCTGGAGCCTTCTCTTCTCCAGGCTGAACAACCCCAACTCTCTCAACCTGTCCTCATAGGAGAGGTGTTCCAGCTCTCTGATCATCTTCATGGCCTCCTCTGGACCTGCTCCAACAGGTCCTTGTCTTTCTTGTGTTGGGGTCCCCAGAGCTGAAGGCAGTACTGCAGGAGAGGTCTTACCAGAGGGGAGTAGAGGGAGAGAATCACCTCCCTTGACCTGCTGGTCACGCTGCTTTTGATGCAGCCCAGGATACAGTTGGCTTTCTGGGTTGTAAGCACATATTGTCCACTCATGTCCGGCTTTTCATCCACCAGTATCCCCAAGTCCTTCTCTCAATCCATTCATGCCCCAGCCTGTATTGATACCGGGGGCTGCCCTGACCCCTGTGCAGGATCTTGCACTTGACCTTGTTGAACATCATGAGGTTCACATGGCCCCACTTCTCAAGACTGTCCAGGTCCCTCTGGATGGCATCCCTTCCCTCAGGTGTTGCAACTGCACCACTCAGCTTGGTGCTGTCTGCAAACTTGCTGAGGGTGCACTCAATCCCACTGTCCATGTCACCGATGGAGATATTAAACAGCACTGGTCTCAGTATGGACCCCTGGGGGACACCACTTGTCACCAGTCTCCATCTGGACATCAAGGTGTTGACCACAACTCTTTGAGAGTGACCATCCAGACAATTCCTCATCTACCAAACAGTCCATCCATCAAATCCATATCTCTCCAATTTAGAGAGAAGGATGTTGTGAGGGACTGTGTCAAAGTCCAGATAGAAGTCCAGATAGACAACATCCATAGCAGTTTCCCTGTCCACTGATGCAGTCACTCTATCATAGAAGGCCACTAGGTTGGTCCAGCAGGACTTGCCCTTGGTGAAGCCATGCTGGCTGTCTCGAATCACCTCCCTGTCCTCCATGTGCCTTAGCATAGCTTCTAGGAGGATCTGTTCCACGATCTTCCCAGGCACAGAGGTGAGGCTGACAGGATGGTAGATGCCAGGGTCCTCCTTTCTACCCTTTTTAAAAATGGGTGCAATGTTTCCCTTTTTCCAGTCATCAGGGACTTCGCCTGACTGCCACGACTTTTCAAATATCATGGAGAGTGGTTTGGCAACTGCATCAGCCAATTCCCTCATGATTCTGGGATGCATCTTGTCAGGTCCCATGAACTTAGGCATATTCAGGTTCCTCAGGTGGTCACAAACCTGATCTCTTACAGTGTGAGGGACTTTGCTCCCCCAGTCCCTGCCTTGAAGTTCATCCACTTGAGAGGTGTGGGCAGAGAGATTGCCAATGAAGACTGAGGCAAAAAAGTTGTTAAGTACCTCAGCCTTCTCCTTGTCCATTGTTTGCCAGTGCAAGAAAACATACATGGCAGCTCTTCACCACTATGGAAAATGGGAGCACAGGATTAGTCAGACAGGGTCAGCCAGGATGGGCATCCTGTCTGATGTCCTCTCCTGGAACCAGGCCTAGCACTGGGAGAATCAAAAGACACAAGAACCTCTTGCTAAGCAGATATGAACTGTCACATGTTGGAAGTCTTCCTCGTTCCTTAAACAGAGATTGGCATAAAAGCTGACGTAAGATGTTTAATGTTGCTTCTGATTTTTTTTGGTCGATACTAACTAATGCAATTCTGGGTATTAGTGCTACCTATGCACAGACCTGATAACAGGTTAAACTGAGCAATGAAGAACTTTTGAATTTGTTCAAGGAACAGCTTTTGTGCTGCCTGGTTGTGTGAAGAGGAATGACTGATTTGATTTCACCACCTTCACTTTTCAGGCAAGGCCCTCTTTTCTGATGTTACAAGATGGGGGAGAACCAGTGTTCCAGCAACAGTCCTGACCTGTAGATATCTTTGTTATGTCCACCCTGTAACCCTTTGGCTGTCAGCCTGGTGGCTCTTCTGAGAGGGTGGTCTCCATGCTGGCTAAAGGCCACTTTTCCTTCCCTCCTCTGGTGCTCCTCTCCCTGCTCTACACGTGCACATACATCCCCAGGGTAGGAAGGGCCAGACCAAGCCGGTGGGAGCCCTACGGGGACCAGAGGAGCGGCCATCAGAGGAGTGGCCATCAGAGGAGAAGCCTCTTTCCCACCACACATCCACCATGCTTGCCATCACAAACCCAAAGGAGAGATCTCCACAGGGATCCGTGCTGCTTGCAGGCATCACGATGCCAGGCCCATTTTGGACAAGAGATCAGACTGTCTCACTGTAAAGATCCCTTCTGGCCTTAAAGCCTGCAACTCCTGAAGAAATTGCTTGTACTACAGTCGGCTGATTGCAAGATAAATTTCTGTATGTCTGATGATTAATGCACCATCTGACTGTCACAGGAAACAAGGAACCTCAGCCAAGAAGCAAATCTGCAGTCCCTACGGTTGATGCAGAAAATGGCCCTCACTGCCCGTGGGCGCGGACTCCCCCTGCCGGGGGGCAGGAGGGGTTGCAGCTCCGCGGGGGGAGCAGGCCGAGCC
>NW_009625879.1:18557-55495 GCF_000690535.1 Cariama cristata | reverse complement strand
CGAGTCCATTGCTTAGTGGACCGTGACAACTGGGATTCGGACTATAACTGCTTTCTGCAAATTTTAGCTTGCTATATGTTTGTTGGATAAGCCTCTAAAAACATTTGATGCATCAAACGCATGATCGTGAAGTCTAAAACATATGAATAGTACCTGGTTGTTTGAAGCTGTGGAATAATAAACAGAATTCTGAAAGAAACAGAAGGTCAGAAATTACTCACTGGTATCTGATATTTTATACGTGCAAAACCATGGGCATAACAGAACTAATTTCTTTGGGCATTAGGCAAGGAGCAAAGGAAACAGCACTTTAGACAGGAGAAGGATGAACTGTGAAATGATGAAATGAGCAAGTCAAAAAAAAAAAATTATCATGGGAAAGGTGTTAATTTTAAGGAGTAAAAAAGCATACAATTAATAAATTTAAATATGTTGTAGAAGAGTGCCAGTACTGCTACAGCACTTACAGTACTTAAACACCATTCTGATTAAAGGTTGACTCTTAAGGCTAACATCCCCTAATTTATTTTTTTTTTTAAATTTGCACATTTCATTTATTCAAGTTGTAGAAATTACATAGGCAATAGTCAATGGTCAACAAAATGTTGTCTGCAGAGTTACCTGCAGAAATTTAACCTTGTCCTCCTGCACATGCATTACAATGGAAACTTAACTGCCGTTTCCTCTTGAGCCCTGGTTATATCAGTATTTCTTTCTTATCTCATACAAAAAATGTAAGAGCTTCATATTCAGCAGGGAGTAGAAAATTACGGATGCAGCCTCTATAATATTCTCGTCTAGTTTGGTTGTACCTTAAATTCTATAGGTACTAAATGAAGGGAAGAAAATAAAGGCTCTGCTTGTCCCTGGTTGTTTGAATCTGTGATCAATGGGATCTCTCATATCAAATTCAGTAGCACAATGTTAATCAAGGTCAGCATCTCTTTTTTTTTGCAGTGATTAAAGGTCATGTCAGAGAAGACATATTTCTTTGATTGTTTATGTTATTCACATCTGATAGGGATTGAAATCACTCATGCCCAGTTAGACGCTTCAGCCTGAGGCAGTTTAAACGAATGCTGTGACTTCAGCAATGTTTTGAGTTCAGCTTTTGCTGCACATACATGTTGTGTGGGATTTTCTGTGAGACACACTGGAGTTTTAAGGACTGGATGTTGCCAGTGGGCACATTCCCTTGATTTCTCTGTTTTGATCTTCCCTGGCTGAAACACTTCAAAGTCAGTTTGAGGGTGAGAAACGCTTGGAGTTTGCCAGATGCCCTCTTCTCCACCTGGCCTTTGAGGAAGGTCTCTGTTATGCAGATTTACTGAGAGGGAGAAAAAATGTGGCTGGTAGTTGTATAAGAAGTTTATTATTCAAACTTCACAGATAGTTGGCAGCAGCATACCAATGGACAGTAGTGTATTTTAACTGTTGCTGAGGGATCTGTGAGACTTTGCAGAGTCACTCAAAGCTGAGAAACTGGTGCAAGTACAGCAGAGAGGGTTGGGGACTGGAGCATAGGATGTTTGTGGATGGGATGGGAGAAGATGCAAGGAGAATTATAGCAACCTTGCACTGCCTACAGGGGCATGAAGAAAAGGCAGAAGTAGACTCTTCTCGAGGTTGCGCAATGAATGATAGGACAAGAGGAAACCATCTCAAGTTGCGCCAGGGGAGATTCAGGCTGGATATTAGGAAGAACTTCTTCACTGTAAGAGTCGTTAGGCATTGGAATGGGCTCCCTAGGGAGGTGGTGGAGTCACCATCCCTGGAGGTGTTCAAAAAACATTTAGATGTGGTGCTTCAAGACATGATTTAGTGGGTTTAGCGGGCATGGTGGCGTTGGGTATATGGTTGGACTTGATGACCTTTGAGGTCTCTTCCAACCATAATGATTCTTTGATTCTATGATTCTATGAAAGGTCAAAAGACAAAGGCCACAAGTTTCAGTAATAGAAAGTCTGACTGGATATTAGGAACTTATTTTTTTTCCCCATCACAGTATTTATACACAGCAAGAGTGAATCAGAATCACAGACCCTGCAGGTTTTCCAAACTCATCTGTACAATTTCCCAAGGAATATGTTTTATTTTTGAGGTTGCTTCTACTTTGAGCAAGAGTTTGTAGAACAGACCTCTGGAGGTCACTTCCAGACACAACTATTGCCTGATTCTGAGATTCTGATTGTATATAATCTCTCCTGGGCAAAGGGAGATCACCTCTAAAATATAAAGTGGTGCTGGAGAAGCAGTGAATGTTTTTTTAATTACGAGGATGAGCTCAAAGGGCTTTTGTCAGCTCAGTTCAGAGAAGTTATATGTGACATAGTACAGAAGTCATGAAAACAAAAGTTGCAAGGATGTATAAATACTTCAGTGATCTCAAGGGGTTTTCCAAAGTATATATATCTTCTGTTAATAAACCAAGCATTTCTAATTAGTGTAAATGACCACAAAACTCTAACCAAAGAGTATAAATTAGAGAAAGCATAGCCTAATTTAATGACTCTAGAATTTATTGCCTACCTACATGAAGTCTGACATAAGGCAAGTATTGACTGAATTATGTGGATTGAATGAGAAGTCTGGTGTTTTAATGTCAAGTGAAGGAATGTGGTGGAGGGGGAGGGTGGAAGACAGGGGAAGCTTTGGCTTGTGACGGAGAAGCTCATTTACCCCAGATCTGAAATCCATATGCTTGTTAACTAGGAACTGGCTTCATCCCAACATGAAAAATGAAGTTTACATTGTGTGTGTGAACCAGCAATTTGCATTGATTTGCACATGATTTGTGTCTAATTTGCTAATCGTTAAACTCCATGTGATATGTAAATAGGTAGAAAGTTAAAACCGAGATTTTGGATTCATTCACTTTGACAATTTAATCTCAGTGGCAGAGGCTGCCTTCTCTCAGACAATCTGAGTACGTTGAAGTTCACTCTCCATGAAAGGCTTGCAAAAAAGTCTTTCACTCATATTGTTTTCTTCTATTGCTACTGTCCAAAGGTAGATAGAACTTCTTTAGCAGTGACCTGGTTTTTAAGATTTTTGAGATACTTAGATTATTCAACAGCCATTTATATGACTTGTGGTCCATCTACAGGTAAGATTGACCAGTACAGCTAATTATCGTTTTGAGATACCTGAAATGACGGGATGCAGAACAGGAAATATAGAAATGGCAGACGTAAAAATAGCTGCCTGCAAGACACTGCAAGATTGGTGTTAATGTTAGCATGATCAGGTTGAAAATCTACAAGCAGATCTTCTAATGTTTCAGATAAATACATAGTTTTATTTTCTCTTAAATATAGATATAGCAATTGGCATTTTCAGTAGAGTCACAGCAGTTACGGCAAGGGTCCTGCTTTTTTCAAGTGTCTTTGAAAATCAGACTGATTTATTTATGCCTACGTAACACTTTGAATTGAATTAATTTAGGCCAAAGGAAAATATTTGTCATTTAGGTATGGATGTTTCCACAGGAAAAGGGGATAACTCAGTACTATCCATTCATATTTACTTCACCATGTAACATTTTTTAAATCTTTAGTAGAGACCTAAAAAATAATTTAAAAATGTTGCAGACTTTGTTTTGCAAATGACAGAGAATCTACTTTGCATAACAAACTTAAATATCCAACTCTACCTGAAGGAGCCAAGAGGACACTTTGTAAAAACCTTTCTTATTCATAACTTTATCGGCATGGAGGGAAAGGTTTATTGATTTATTTTTAATACAGAAATATATTTACCCTCCCTGTTCAATGTACCATTTTCTGTGCACCTGAAGTAATAACTTTTTTCACAATGCAAGATGGAATTATACAGGTTGGTATTCATAATAAGGAGAAAGTATCTTCAAAGCAATTCTCACTCAGCTGTGCTTAGTTTATGTATGTTTTTTTAGGTCATATTTCTGCTTTTCAATAAGAATAATTATTTTTCAGAACTGTTGCCTGGCCCAATCAGTTTATGTATCTTTTCCTTTCTTTCCAAAGCATTGCATTAGGAAGACAGAGGGATTTTAGTCTGCCTATCACCCCTGGGGGTGATCCTGCTCCCTTCAAAATTATCATTACAAATGTCATTGAGAGAAATTATTACTGGAAAAAACAATTGTCCAGACCAGTAGAAAATCTGAGATGAAAAACTAAACAACAACAACTTCAAAATGGTCACTCGTGAAGTTGCCAGCAATTAACTCCATTTTTGCTGGTTGTAATAATGAATCATCAATTTAACTTCACACTTCAGTTGTGACCCACAATGTCAAGTGGAATAGGATGGTAAAGAACTGTGAATGAAGAGCGTTGCCTTGGTTGCTGAATTTTTTTGGTCTTTTTTTGAAAGTCAAATACCTTATGAGTTAGAAGCTTAACATGTATCAATATCCTTTAACATTATTTCAGATGTTTTTCAACTCTATGCATTTGGACTGCCTATAAGAAGCAGTGCTGAGGTCATCTGAAATGCAAACTCAGTAGTTTAAGTTTGTGTGTGAACTGAAAGAAAATGGGCCTTCAAATATGATGGCTGTATATGGAAAAAACACCAGTTGTGATTTATTTAAAGTGAAAGGGAAAATAGTTACCTACTCGTATTTATTCCTGTACTCTGTGACATAAAAACTTTTAGGCAAAGGGATGAAAAAGACGGGGAACTACTCATGCTGAGTAATTTTGTTGAAATGTCTTCGGAGTGTGGGAACTGGCAGCTGATTTGAAGAAAAAAAATATTTATAAAAACCCCAAATACACTTCTAGGACAAATTTGAGACAGAGCAGATACAGGAATTTCAACAAACTGGAATTTATGTGCAAAAATTGTCCTTATGGTGCTGAAGGACCAAAGAGAGCTTAGCATTTGTTTTGAAAGGAGTCAAAACACATCATACACTTACCTGTTTATAAATGGAATTGTAAACATGAGCATCAAACTAAGGTTTGAAAAACTGAATCGATGCAATTTTCGCGTTTTAATGTTCTTGTAGTCACAATCATGTTGGACTAAGATGTGTACCCTATACGTTATTCTACTCTGTAAACTAAGAAATACATGGGATCATGATGTTTCAGATTAGATTTTGATAAAATTCCTTGACTTTATTGGAAATTATTTCAGCTGTGAGGCCAAAGGGAGATAAGTCTTTGGCAAGTCCTTTGGAGGTCAGAATTTTCTGCTTTTTGCTTACAAGTTCACAAGTTTCCGCTGGCTGATGGGCCACCCCACCTAGTTTGCAAGACGAAATAAGCTGGGCCTATGCAATTACTTACCCTTGAAAACACTGGTCTATTTCGTCAAAACCATATGTGGCTTCAACTTTTTCTAAAGTCCTTGTTCTCCTTAAAGAAAGAACAGTCCTGGGAACTGCTTTTCTGATACTATTTGTTGTGCTCTGTAAAACTGGGCATTAAATAAGTAGTTGAAACGAGGAATAAGACATTTAGAAAGGTTAAAGCACTGATATTGCCTGGGGGGAACATGTAGTTCTTAGTTTCTGATCTCTACTGGGATAGTTTATTGCGTTGGATCAGTTTGCTGGCTTGTCTCTTTCTCAATCAATTCAGTCTGCTAGTTAATGCAGCTGGTTACTAGCAAAGATAAGTGGCTGCTAACAGTGAATGAGAAGAGACTCCTCTTGATTTAAGGGAATAAAATCATGGGCCAAGTTCTTTGTTACTCACACTGCACTTCACCTATTAGCTGTTCCCATTCACACATGAAATAAACCAAGCAACTTCAAGAAGAACTGAGAATTTAAATATCTTTGCATAAGGTAACTGGCATGTGTCAGAAATAGCATGACCAGCAAGACTAGGGAAGTGATTGTACCCCTGTACTTGGTACTGGTGAGGCCGCACCTTGAATCCTGATCACTCTCTACAACTACCTGAAAGGAGGTTGTAGCAAGGTAGGAGTTGGTCTCCTCTCCCAAGTAACAAGCAGTAAGATGAGAGGAAATGGCCTCAAGTTGCACCAGAGGAGGTTTAGATTGAATATTAGGAAGAATTTCTTCACTGAAAGGGTTATCAAGCATTGGAGCAGGCTGCCCAAGGAAGTGGTGGAGTCATCATACCTGGAGGTATTTAAAGGTGTATAGATGTGGTGCTTAGGGACATGGTTTAGTGGTGGCCTTGGTAGTGCTAGATTAATGGTTCGACTCGGTGATCCTAGAGATCCTTTCCAACCTAAATGATTCTATGATTCTATAACTCATCAGACTGAATGATAGGAGTAATTATCTATGATAGAGTATAACAAGAGGTTTCAAAGCGGACTCTGCGTAACCAATGAACATCGGTCAACAGGTAACATGTCAATGGACCTAATCATGCACCAGTAAAGTCATCGGAAGCATTTGTCTTCACAGGAGTGCACCACCAGACCTTTGAGTCTAAGGTCAATTTGAATCCTGCCAGCAATGCCTTATGAGTCCTGGGGTTGTCCTTCCATTTCTCTGCCTTGTGCTTTGCAGCCAATGAATATTGGACTATTTAGTTGACTTAACACTATTTTGATTGTCTTATAATGCAAATGTTGACCTTGATAAGGGAAGGCTTTTACTTTTTTAGTTTTCTTTTTTTTTTTTTCAGTTGCCAGCATAGCAATTAATACGTACTTAATAGAATCCAAAATTAGTCACTCCTGAAAGTAATTATGTGCTAATTATGCAATTATTTTATTTTATATAGGCAGCAAAAAAAAAAATCATAAAGTACTTCAATTATAGTTTCTTTGAAAAATCAAGTCAACTACTACTTGACTTAAATAGTCATTTATGAAATAATTTGTCACTTGACATTTCAAGACTTTAGGTATTTTTAGAGTATTGTTATTGTGTACCTAACAAAACTGCTTTTTCCTTATCTGGGATTTTTTTTCCAGTATCAGAAATTTGACAGGGTTTTATTTTAGATGTTTGTCTGAAATTAACAGATTATATGTTTATATAAATTAATTATTATCAGTTTATTATATATTTGTCTGACTCCTGGCAGTTTTGGTTGAGTTTGAAATAATTTTTTTTTAAAGTAAGATTTGAAGAAAAGGGCTAGAATAATTTTGTGTGTAAATGAGGCTGATCAGATCAAATTCTTTGTGTATCTCATACTTAATTTCCTCTTTATACTTTTTGAATCTGTTGGCCATTGTTGCTGCTTTTATCAGAAGTGGAAACATCTCTAGACAGACAAAGACCAGAATATTTTGTGAAAATTCTGTCTGAATATGCAAAAACCCCAAACTAGTGCTTCCAATCAAAGAGAAACTATATAAATTCAGTCTATTCTGTTTGGCCAGCCAGTGTATCTATCAGCACACACTTACCACTTGCTGATTGACATATAGGTAGCTTAAAACCAGGTACCGCTCCCCAGGGAATAGTCCAAATCCCTGATAAGGCAGATGGAGCATTGCAGTGTCTTGTCCTGAACTGAGTATTACAACAGGGAAAAGGTTTTGGGAACAGATGATGAGGGAAAACAGTAGGAGATAGGACTCAAATCCACAGGAAAGCAGGCTTCTTTAGTTCAGTTGCTTATGAGTTATTTTAATTCTACTCTAAAAGATGTCTCTAAGGTGCTTTATCTCCATAACAATATAGTTCAAGACAGTATCTGCTGTGCTCAGAGGGAAACCCTCATTTGTGTCCAGGAAACAAATAATGTCAATCAAATAGCACTTCTGACCCTTTCTGCATAATACTACAATAATGTGGTTCGATTTACTATTACTCAGACCATACTGGCAATTAGGAGCTCAAATGAATTTGAAGTCTTATTATTTTAAAGAATATAGGAAGATATTCATAGAAGATTTACAAAATAGTGTTATCCTGTTTGATAGCTGGGAATCTAAGGTGGAGAGAAGTAAGTTATAAACCTGAGGTTTTAAGTGCTTGTTGACTCTAGCACTTAGTTGATACTAAATGAATTTTTATCAGTACAAAAAAAACAAGCAATATTAAGGATTTACTAACATTTACTATTTTGCCAAAACCTTTGTAGATTCTGGATAGAAAAGCAGGACTGAAACTCCAGCCCATCTCTACAAGGAGGTTGGATGTCTTCTCTCTTCCCAAAGTAATATTTTTGATCACTCTCTTGAGATGTGACTAGCTGCTCACTACTATTTGCTCTGGATATGGTCACTCTTGCAGAAGTTTTAACATGAAAAAATTTATGCCATTCTTGTCAGTAAATGTACGGCTGGGAAGAAAAGGAAGATATTCCTGAAGTCCTTGATCGAATCCAGCAGCTGTGGGTCTAGATAGTGCTCCCGGAGGGGCTGTCACCTGTAACTCAGCATTACTTCTTGCTCTTTCCTAAACGAGGTGTGGGTGTGGGTGTGGGGGTGTCTCATCTGAGTTTTGAGTTGAAAGAAACAGGCTATAGGGATTGAATCTTTATCAGCTGTCACAAGAAGCGTTATATTGTAGGGAGTCTGATGATACTGCTAAATACAGAAATATTCTCTACCATCTATCTTTTTCTTCAATGTCTTCTATAATCAGCTCCCTTTTTCTGTTTTTACCTCACCAGCTCATTCTGCTGTGATTGACTGACAGATAGAGACCACAGCATTGCCAATTTACATTTGCAATCAATAGAGCACTTCTTAGATTTCCAACATCATTATTAAAATACATTTAATAAACAACAAAGTTAACTTTCAGCTGACATTTATGACAGTGTACTGAAGCTGAAACACTTATAATGTGATTACACAGAACTCTTCCTGGATTCAACTGTCTTACATACGTCTACTTTCCACTTTCCTTATCAGAAATCATTCAGGATTCCTCTCCTGTTGAAAAACTCCAAAACGTTTTGCCTTCTGACATCAGCAAATATATGTACACTATTTTATTTGAGAGCTAGTTAGCAAAAAACCAAGGAGCTCAGATATACTGCATGCTTATGTCTCTGTGTAATTACCTTAGTTTGTACTGTCTGGGAACTTTGTAACATTTATTTTAGAGTATGTATGGCTTGCAAAGTCACTTTAAGTAATCACCAGCCAGATTTGAGAAGCAAGGTTAAGCTAGCTTGGCACTGAGCACCTATGCTGTGAAGCTGACTTACGGGGTTACACACAAAGATTTTGCCCTCCTTCTTGTAGTAAGCCGTAATGGTGGTGTGAGCCTCCATCTTCGGTCTGTTGGGTCGAAAAGGGAGGGAAGAGCTGCTATGCAAATCTAACTGAAGACAGCACGTCTTTTTCTGGGACTGTTTTGCGTGTACCACCTTGATAGGAGAGGGGTCAGGAGACAATGTGCCTGGTCATGAGAGCACAAGGAGAAAAAAGAAGAAAACAACTGGAGAGCTGTCAATGCAAGGGCCTCATTTTCCCTCATTTCAGACCTCTAGCTGGGCCAAGTCTATGAAACCACAAATGCAAGTTGAAGGCTGCACTTGATCGAGGGAGGTGAAATACCTGTGGACAGCCTGGAGAAAAGGAGGCTGAGGGGAGACCTTATTGCCCTCTACAACGACCTGAAAGGAGGTTGTAGAGAGATGGGGGTTGGTCTCTTCTTAGGGCCTCATTTTCCCTCATTTCAGACCTCTAGCTGGGCCAAGTCTATGAAACCACAAATGCAAGTTGAAGGCTGCACTTGATCGAGGGAGGTGAAATACCTGTGGACAGCCTGGAGAAAAGGAGGCTGAGGGGAGACCTTATTGCCCTCTACAACGACCTGAAAGGAGGTTGTAGAGAGATGGGGGTTGGTCTCTTCTTACTGGTAACTAGTGATAAGACAAGAGGAAATGGCCTCAAGTTGTGCGAGGGGAGGTTCAGGTTGGATATTAGAAAGAATTTCTCCACTGTAAGAGTCGTTAAGCATTGGAACAGGCTCCCCAGGGAGGTGGTGGACTCACCATCCCTGGAGGTGTTAAAAAAACATTTAGATCATAGAGTCACAGAATCACAGAAACATAGAATCATTTTGACTGGAAGGGACCTTCAGAGGTCATCTAGTCCAACCTCCCTGCAGTGAGCAGGGACATCTCCAACTACATAAGGTTGCTCAGAGCCCCATCCAGCCTAACCTTGAATGCCTCCAGGGATGGGGCTTCCACCACCTCTGTGGGCAACCTGTTCCAGTGCTTCACCACCCTCATTGTAAAAAATTTTTTCCTTACGTCAAGTCTAAATCTACACTCTTTTAGTTTAAAACCATTAGCCCTTGTTCTGTCACAGCAGACCCTGCTAAAAAGTCTGTCCCCAACTCTCATATAGACCCCCTTCAAGTATTGGAAGGCTGCAATGAGGTCACCTCGAAGCCTCCTTTTCTCCAGGCTGAACAATCCCAACTCTCTCAGATGTGGCGCTTCAAGACATGGTTTAATGGGCATTGTGACATCAGGTATACGGTTGGACTTTATGGTCTTTGAGGTCTCTTCCAACCATAAGGATTCTATGATTCTATGGCAGTTAAGAATGAGACTCAAGGTGCACACCAGGGATGCTCCATGAAACTCTACAGTGGAAAATATAACTTTACTTTAACATCAGGGGAATGGAGGGTGGGGAAAAGAACAAAAGAAAAGCCATCAGGCAAAAGATCACAGGATGCATGTCTCCATTTTTGTAGGTTGCAGAAGCTATGAGAAACAAGTTGTACTGGGTTTGCATGGCAAGGTTTTGGTAGCAGGGGAACTACAGAGGTGGCTTATGTGAGAAGCTGCTGGAAGCTTCCCCTATGTCTGATAGAGCTTCCCCTATGTCTGGCCTGTGCTTGCCAGAGCTGAGCCAGTTAGTGACAGTGGCAGCACCTCTGTGATAACATATTTAAGGAGGGAGACCCATGCTGGAGCAACCTGTTTCTGAAGGACTGCACCCTGTGGAAAGGAGGCATGGAAAGGACCCATGCTGGAGTAATTCATGAAGAACTACAGCCCCTGGGAGGGATCCAAGTTACAGAAGTCCATGGAGGACTGTCTGCCGTGGGAGGGACCCCAGGCTGGAGCAGGGGCAGAGGGTGAGGAGTCCTCCCCCTGAGGAGGAAGGAGCGGCAGAGACAGCGGGTGATGGACTGACCCCAACCCCCATTCCCCATCTCCCTGTGCCATGAGGGAGGAGGAGGTAGAAAAAATTGAGAATAAAGTTAAGCCCAGGAAGAAGGGAGGGGTGAGGGGAAGGTATTTTTAAGATTTGGTTTTATTTCTCATTATCCTACTCTGACTTCTGATTGGCAAAAAATTTAACTAATTTCCCCAAGTTGTCGTGTCTGTTTTGCCCGTGTCAGTAAGTGGTGAGTGATCTCTCTCTGTCTTTATCTCGACCCAGGAGCCTTTTGTTATATTTTCTCTCCCCTGTCCAGCTGAGGAGGGCAGTGATAGAGCAGCTTGGTGGGCACCTGGTGCGCAGTTGGCATAGGAGTTCGCAAAAGTCTAGCAATGAATTGCAGAGCAGCTTTGTGGCCTTGTAGCTTCATACATGCCTTTCATACTCAGTCTCATGTATTCTGCCACTATAAAGAATTAGTCAATATACTGTTTGTATTAGAAAGTCAGTGGAAACACCATTTAAAATGGGTGAAAGCTAAATGGGCATACACAAGTTGAATGGGCACTAAGGTAGGACTTGTTTTGTAGATAATGTTTGTCTTTTTCTGTGGGTTTTTTTTTTAGGTGGAGAAGAAAGATTTCCCAGGAAGATTATTTAAAAAGCTAAAAAACATGGATGTTTTGGCAACTGGGATGACACATCTGGGACTGCTTTCTTGTCAGGGATATTAAAACATGCTTGGAATGCAATACACTTACTAGCTCTTATTAAAATATGACCAAATAAACAATGAAGATACCTTACATCACTATTTTTTTGAAAGTCCAGCATTTACCTGTAAACTATAGAATCACAGAATCATACAGGTTGGAAAGAACCAGCAATGGAGACCCTGAAACATCTCTTGAGCAACCTATTCCAGTGTTTAATCACCTTTACAACAAAAAAGTTTTTCATATATTTAAATGGATTTTTCCATATTTTAGTTAGTGCCCATTGCCTCTTGTCCCTTCACTGACCACCACTGGGAAAAGCTGGGCTCTCTTTTCTTCATTACCACCCAGCAGGGGTTCATACATGTCGACAAGATTTCCCTGAGCCTTCTCTTCTCCAGGCTGAGCAACCCAAGTGATCTCAGCTTTTCTCGTACAACAGATGCTCCAATCCCTTAATCATCGTTGTGACCCTTTGCTGGAATCACTCTAGTATGTCCATGAGTCTCCCCAGTTTTGAGTAGAGGGAAAGGATCAAATATTTGATCAATGCTGTCTCCAAGTTATGTTTTCAGGCTTTTTGCATTTTGGGAAAGACGATTTCAGTTATCCTTTATTTCATGTTTTGGCATTACTTTTTCTTTTGAAAGCATAAGGAGAAAAAAATTGTATGTAAGCATCCGTGGAAGGAAGGATATGGTGGAAGCAGAAGCTTCACCTTAGAGTAACAAATTTAAATCCTAGCCCTGGAGAGCAAAAGAGTCTATTTTTGTAGCAGAAGGAGGATTTCAAGGTTGCCAAAATCTGGGGAACTCTTACGTGTTTAAATGTCTAAACTTTTACTTCTTCTAAAGGTAAAAAAAAGAATAGGGAAGGAGAATGGGGAAAAAAAAAAACAACAAACACCTCAGAAAGTGAAACAGTTGGTTTTTAGGAAGTGTCAGAAGAAAGTTTTAAAATCAGAATAAGAATAATCCAGAGGACAAGAAAAACAAGCAAATTTAGTGGCATATGTTTTAAATTTTTTCCTTTTTACAACTGTAAACAGGTAGAATTGTACTGTGTATCTGAATTTATTTTGAAATTTGTTATTTTGCAGTTGTGAGTTACTCCTTGCTGAATAAGGACTCAAAAACTTACAGATCTATGTTGGAAATATTAAAACAATGTTCTATACTAAATACACTTTAATGAAGAGCAAAATAGATTTTTATAGTAATTCCTGCTTTTTTTTTTTTTTCCCCATAATAAAAATTTTAGTACTGGGTAGATCAGGAACTGAACTATGTCACGGTGGAAATAAATAACTATACTGCCCACTAAAATATGGTTATTGCACTTGCTGATATTAATCATTCAGACATGAAATCAAACATGCCACCTGCAATTCCTGTTAAGTTATGTGGCCCTTCGCTACTGTTAGACTTTTCTGCAAATTTATCCCTAGGATCCTTTGGGTTTTGTGTCTTCTTACCTTAATAGTAGTAATTAGAAGGTTAAAGAAGTGCATTCTTGGGATTCACAGTTTGAAAATGAAAATACGAATTGATTTTCTTAACATATGGCAAAGGACAAGGAAACAAAGGCAAAATTGCTCCTTGACAAAGTAGGAACCTAATATTAAATGTATTGAAAGAGAAATCAGAGAATACCATCTCAATACATATCATTTTGTGTTAGGAAGTTATACACTTACTTTCATAGTTAGAGTTTGTGGCAGGTCCAAAGAGTTGGCCATCCGAGTAGGAAGGATACAGGCTATTGCTGTCGACATTTTGCACTTGGGAATGGCATCATGGAGTAATTAGATTGGCCGAAAGTCTCTGAAGAAGTTGGCAATAACCTCACCTTTGCTGAATGTTCATCCAGTTTCCCGGCTGCAAGATCATCTTTCATCTCAAGAATAAAGAAATTACTTCTTTCCATAGAGAGAAAAAGACATGTTCAAATGTGACAGTGAAAAGAAGCTCCTTTTTTGTACAAAAATAGTTTTTCTCCCCATGCCCAGCTGATCTCTGAACCTTTTTTTTTTCCCCCACTGTATTTTTAAATTAAAATGTGGAGATTTAAAGTTCATTGTAATATATGGGCTTGTACCTTCAGTGAAAGAAAAGAGGAGACAGGGTCTCGTCCTTAGCAATTGTTCTCTCCCAAGAGAGCTAAAAAGACCCCACGATTTCACGATAAATGATAATCTTTAAGATGTATGTCTGTTCTGCCAAGTAACTTCTGATTTCTTTAGTTTGGTCTCCTAATCTGTTTTTTACTGAATATTGATTTCAGTTCACAGTTTTTCTGGAAGTACTGTACCAAAGATTATCTTTCAATAGACTCTAGGCATGAGTGGCTTAGTAAAAGTCTCTCATCTTATTAGAGGTTTATATTCTTACAGCAGACTCTCTTTCTCTTCTAACACATAGGCTAGTGCTGCAGACAGGTATATCTACAAAGTCTTTCTTAACTCTTTAGGTAACTGCTTGCAATGACATTGAAATCTACACATTTTTTAAATAGGAGATACTGATATCTTCACGGTCATATTTTGCTTCAAATTTTGTATCAAGTTTTCATTAAGATGATTTTTATCACAACAGTTTTGGACAAGATCTAATTCTTGTTTGAAATCTGCTGGGAAGGGATGTTTGGGTTTTTTTCAAAATATGGTGGGGTGTTGGACAGTGGAAAATTAATGAAGTGGATTCAATTAACTAATCAGGCAGACTGATATGTCATTAAACAGATAACATTCAGGAAAGCATTCTAATTACAACAAGGTATTTCTTTAATCCCAGATAAATCTAATGAATTTTAGCTTACTCCAGTCTCTGATGTCATACATCTATTTTTTGTTAGAGTGACTGTACGATCACCAGTCCTAGACTGGTGATAGAAAGGGACTCAACATCTCCAAATCAAATGACTAGAGATAAGTATTTGAATTAGGGATGAGGGGCGAAATCCTTGAAAGCACCAAGGTACTCGACATGCTTTTTGCTGCCTGAGTCCAATTGTGATCCTCAAAACTTGTAGTCAATTTACTAAGGTTTATCTATGTGGCTTAATGCAGTATTGCAGAGATGCCTGAGCGATCTGTGAATGAATTAACATCAGGACTAGAACCAATATGTGTGTTAGGTTAGCACTCATCCTTGTCTGATGGACTATTGGACAGGAGAGTTAAATAACTTGGATCAACTTTGCATTGTACCGTGTCCATAGCTGTTCCACTGTTATGTACGCCCAGTACCAGCCTCTCTTGGTGGGGCAGAAGATCTTAATGCTTGAGGCTCTCTGATATTCCTTCTGCCTAGGTCTGCTGTGGGGTCTGATCTTGTCCCTCTGAGCTGCTGGAGTAAGCATTGCATACAGAGCCCATATTGCAACTTTAGCTCACTTCAACTTAAAACGATTGCAAAGGCTAAAAATTTCATCAAATCCAAGTAAAGTTGAACAGTGTCACTGTGCAAAAAAGATTTTAAGATTCTTCAGAGGGATTGAAGCATGAGCTTGCCTCCCTGGGACAGTGGGAAAACCTGAATTCAAACTCTTTCTTCCAGGAATTTCTCTGTGTTTTATAGAGAAAGTCATCACTGGGCTTCCTGTAGGGTGATTTAGTACAAAGATGCTTCTTTCTGGTTCATAGGTAGTTTTGGCAATTCTGTAGCTTGCCTGTGCAAACAAGAAGATTTGGCTCCATAAGCTGCGACCTTTCTGTCTCTGAACTCCCAAAACTCCAGGAAGCAGCAACCCCTAACAGGGAAAAGCTGGACATCATTGTGGGACAGCATTTCTGAGAACATCACCTAGATTGTATGTCTCCGGTTTGCCACGTGGGCACTTGAGTCCTAGAGACAGGCGAATTTATACATATCAATTGTATATCTGTCTCTACTCAACTTGGAAGTTATTAAAAATCCTGTAGAGATGCAATTTATAATTAGGAGACAGAGGGAGTGTGGTAAAGCATCTGTACTAGTGTTAGTCTGAGTAAGTAGACTGCATGTCTGGATGTGCAAGTAGCCTTTACATTGTTCTTATTTCCACAGAGAAAAATTTTTAGAGCAGATGTGAGGATTTCCTGCCTTGGTTTGAAATATTTGAAGTCTGATAGTCTTAAAAGAGAAAGAGCTACAGCAGTGTAACAACTCTGTATCGAGAAACTCCAGAACATCAATCACCATGATTAGTAAATCTGATAGGGAAGAGAAAAGCCACTGTGCACCTATGAATAAGGCTGGACATATATGTTAAGCAAGGTCGCTACATGAGTGCTGTGTATGATGTCTTGTGCAAGTATTTCTGTTCTAGAAATCATCACAGAATCACAGAATGGTTTGATTGGAAGGGACCTTAAAGATCATCTAGTTCCAACCCCCCTGCCATGGGCTGGGACAACTTCCACCACACCAGGTTGCTGAAAGCCCCATCCAACCTTGCCTTGAACACTTCCAGGGAGGGGGCATCCACAACTTCTCTGGGCAACCTGTTCCACTGCCTCACCACCCTCACCAGGAAGAGTTTCTTCCTAATACCTCATCTAAATCTTCCCTTTTCCAGTTTAAAGCCATTGCTCCTTGTCCAGTCAGTCCATACCCTTGTAAATAGTCCCTCCCCAGCTTTCGTGTCAGCCCCTTTAGGTACTGGAAAGCTACTTTAAGGTCTCCCCGGAACCTTCTCTTCTCCAGGCTGAACATCCCCAACTCTCTCAGCCTGTCCTCATAGGAGAGGTGCTCCAGCCCTTGGATCATCTTTGTGTCCCTTCTCTGGACTCTCTCCAACAGGTCCATGTCCTTCTTGTGCTGAGGAACCCAGAGCTGAAGGCAGTACTGCAGGGGGGTCTCACCAGAGCGGAGCAGAGGGGCAGAATCCCCTCCCTCGACCTGCTGGCCACGCTGCTTTGGATGCATCCCAGGATATGTTTGGTTTTCTAGGCTACCAGCACACATGGCTGGGTCATGTCGAGCTTCTTGTGAGCCAACACTCCTAGCCCAATCCCAGGAGTAGTGTGAGTATTTTGCTCTGATTTACAGCTACATAAACTAAAATGATCCCAAATGCCTGTACAATGATACCTTTACTGAAAGACCTTGGAGGATGTTAAGAAGGATTAAATTGATTTAGTTTTGCCTATAGGCCTTTTGTTGAGTCAGAGACTGAATTCTAGTGACAATACAGCTCTATAACAATAAGTTCCCATTGCAATGCAACTGTCTTAAAAGCCTTTTGGAAATGGTTTATTAAGAAATAAGAATATAAATTTCTTAAGAAGGAAGAAAATACAGTTTACCTGCTTGAAAACCCGATGCTTAAAAAAAAATATAAAAGAACACCTAGAGGTTTATTCAGAATTCATGCAGAATTCTAAATTGATTTTATCAAAGAAATAGCAGTTGCTTTTCCTTCCCACAGCCCTCCTCCCTCATAGAATGAAAGCAAATAGTGGAGAGGAAAATTCTCAGCTTTAATTTGGACTTCATAAAGCCCTAACAGATCCATCTGCTTCATTCTTTGCAGGAAAAACCACAGACTAATGTTTCTGACTTCATTAATCATTAAAAAACAAAATACCTGATTTCTACTTAATCATGGAATATAATACACAAAAGATTTCTACATATACTGTCTTGCTCTTTGTTAATATTTCTGTCCTTTATGGAATTACATCAATCATTAATTTTTCCCTTTGCCAGTTTTGGTTATGCTTCTTCATTTATCATTTCATTTTAGTTACCTTGTTTATTGGATTTGGGCAGGATTGGGGTTTTTTTGTGTTTTGTTTTGGTTTTGTTTTTTTTTTACATTTCCCGCATAAACTCTGATTGCCTTTTAACAGTCAACTTTTAGTAAGGCTCTCTTTTAAAATCAGACAAATTGTGTCCAGGTGAAATATGACCATCGTATTAAGAACCAACCTTGGTTCTTAAACTTTTTAATCAAGCCCATAGTTTTGATGCCAACTTTCTGAAATATTATAGAACTCTTGTTAAGTATAACAAAAATTGTGACATGGGAGTGTATCTGATATGGAGATTTAGAATGAGACTAACTCACATTAAACTGAGATTCTCGCTCTACTCCAGTCTGGAAACATCGTGATAAGAAAGTAAACAATTGTGTGCTATTGGTTTGATTCTAGATTTGGTAATTTTTCAGCTTGGGAGATCAACCATGAAATAGTTAGGTTTGGTTTTGTTTGTAGTTTCCCAGTTGGGACAGAGGACATTACAGTGAGGAAACAAAGTACATGGCCTCTTATCTCCTACCTGCTAAGCCTATTGTATTATATATTAAAGGAAAAAAATATAATCATACCATAGAAGAGGAAAAAGAATGTGCTTCCAAAATTAATTACTTACGTTCAACACACAGATCACAGCATTTGTGCTAGGGCTGATGATAGAAAATTGCAAGTAGTATTCACAAACCCCATCGTCTGGAATCTTCATTAACACAACCTCCTGTTCTCACACCCTAGACACCATTTGTCTTACCCCTACAATTTACTTCAAAGGCTGCTGTAAGATGTTCTTCCTACCTCATTGCTCTGATCATATTAGCCATTTTTCCCACGTGTCTATAAGCCCTCCTTTTCCACATCAAACATAATCGGTTTGTTTGTTTTAAGGTTCTTTCTGATTTAGCTTCTATTGAACTAAATTTTTTTAATATGGTGCAAAGTAGTAATTCTAGTCTAATTAATTTTCCTATTTCTTCTTTTTTTAGTTCTTATGCACAGGCAGTTTGCAAACAGAAAGCCAAATGAGCAGAGAAAATGTAGTCTAGACTGTTCACTCGACTCTAAATCATCTCCAAGCTAATCCACATAGTGTTCATACCTGTTCATTTTTTTTTGTCAACTAAGTCTCATTTAGTGAACATAATGTTCTAAATGTTCAATATTTTAAAGAAGTTCAGATATTTTACATTCTTGATCGTGTTCCATACTCCCTGTCCTCTGGATTGCTCATAAATCTAGGCTGGTTGGTTGCCATTTTCCCAGTGTTTCACTCCAGTACCTCCTGTAGCCTTTGTGGGACAAAACTGGATAGTTCATCACATTTCCGGTCCATTTGAATGTAACATCTGTCACTGAACATAAGATTGTTTACTGTCCTCAGCTGAATAAGACATTCATAATGGGGAAAAAAAAAAGGATTTCTTGAAGCTGAAGGAGCTTTTTTTTTTTTTTCAATTAATCACATTAATCATAGCCTAGGTTTTCACTTCCTGATAGAATGAGCCTGCCTTGGGAGTAACAGCATCAGCTATTTCTCCTTCTGCTCTTTGGAGACAGAAGGCGGGCAAGGAGAGGGAAATAACAGCATTAAGTCATGCCTATCTCTAACAATAGTCTGAGTATGGGAAAAAGAAACAGTGAATGAAAATGCTTTATTGCCCTTGATAAAGAGAACAGGGCATTTACTGAAACACTGTTCCAGCTCTTCTCCATGCTGCCTAGCAGTATGCGGGGATATATATGCTTCATCCAAGAAGAAATAGTTGATTGTTTTCAACTTCTGTTGCTTTTGAGGCTCCATTCATGAACAATTTTCTTCATTTGATATGTCCATGGGATGTAGGGCAGCTAGAGATTTCCTGGGATGTTGCACCAAGCCCTTTTCTTTCATGGGCAGACATCAAATTAGCAAACTCCATTCTGAAATTAATGGAACTCTTTAGGCATGCCATGTCAAATTATTCAAATTTAAGCACTCCATGCTCAAATCTATTATCTTTAAGGTTTCATTTCAACATAGATTTTATGCCATTTCTTTTGTGTAAAAGCGTATTTTTTTATACTTGAATACATTTATACAGACTGCTCAGACTGCTAGCACAGTTAATAGAAAGATGTTATGACTACCTTGGTGGTCACAACTGCTATTTAAACTCTGCTGTAAATATTTTCATTTCTAAACCACTTACTCAAAATGATGTTAAAACTGTGCTTGAAGAGGCCTGTGATTCACAGATTTGTATGTCAGGAAAATGGTATTATGGTGCTCTAATGTGATCTTTTTCATATCCTAGGCTGTGGACCCCCACATGATAACAGCTAAATCACATCCATATGAGAGTAGCAGGAGGAATTATCATTCTCACTGCCCCATGTCTGACCTTTCTCCTGGTACAGCTGTCCATTATGTCTAAGATGTATCCAGGCAATCTGATTTCCATACACAACAAATAATCCTTTGAGTCCTCAAATACTTATTCTTGTTGAATTTTTAGTAGCCAAAGTTGCAGGGATTTCACGATCACTTTGAGGAGTTTAGTCTGCAGATTAATTGCCATTTGATATTGAGCCAATATTCTCTTTACTGAATTTCCAGTTGTGTTGTTCTGTTTTTTGTTTGGTTGTTTTGGTTTTTTTTTTTTTTTTTTTTTTTTAAATTATTAAAGTCTGTCCCCTCTCTGCTGCCTTAAAAATTAAAAATCTTTTATTTTCTTGGTGCTTAGTTTTCAAATACACTGAAGTAGTTGTCTTCTCTCTCCCCCAGCCATCATTCAACCACACTGTACATAATTAGTTCTTTTAATCTTTGCTAATAACACATCATTTGACTAAAAGCTAGCAAGACATTTATTCGAAAGTATACTTTCATTTTTAAATCAGTAGAGCTATGTCATGTCCTAGAAAAGCACATGTTAGAGTAGCCTTAAGTGTTCTCCTTGCCAATTTTTAAATGGGTAATAGGTCCTGCAGGTAATAGAAGAGATTGTGCATAATGATAATTAAGCTGGAATCACTGTTTTCATTCAGTTCAGATATCCTCCCTGCCTTGTCCTATAGCTGGATAGAGAATCTGGGCAAAGAGAATGAACACTAATGAGGAGCTTGGTCTCCTTTTCTGCTCAGAGAAAACAAACATACCTCCAGGTTTGGTGGTATTTATGGTATGAAGCTTAAGACTACCTGGGCTGTTTTTTACCCTAGGCATTTCCTTATGTCTCTTGGCAGAAATACACATCATGCCACATTTCATCTGTTTTCATGGAAGAGTTTAATGTGTAACTGCAAGACATATGTGCGGTACCTTTCTGCATATACATAGAATGTTCATGTAAAAAGAAAATAAAAGATTATTGCATTTGGAATCCATTGTATTTATATGCAGGAAAAAAATTAGGAGGTATCACAGAGACACGTTAACTGTAAGATTGAGTCAGTTACTTTTGTAGGTGGCCAAAAAGACAGTTCTCTTAAGTCTCAAAATACATACCTGTATTCTTAACTCAGTTCTTATTTCACTCAAAATCAGGATTTAAACAACTTCTGGGATTCAGTGTAAAGTCAAAGAATCACAGAACAGCCCATAGAACAGATTGGAATGGACCTTGAAAGATCATCTGGTCCAATCTTTTATGGGAAATGGAGCCTAGATGAGATTATCTAGCACCCTGTCCAGTCACATTTTGAAAATCTCCAGTGATGGAGACTCTACCACATGCCTGAGGAGGTTGTTCCAGTGCTTGATTGTTCTCCCTGTAAAAAAATTTCCTTCTTATATCAAGACGAATCTTCTTCTGGTACAACTTGTGCCTGTTGTCTCTTATCTTCTCCATGTAGCTCGTTGTGAAGGGAGAACCTCCACCCTCTTTGTAGCTACCCTTTAAGTACTGGAATACTGTGATGAGGTCTCCCCAGAACCTTCTGTTCTCCAGGGAGAAGAGACCCAACTCCTTCAATCTTTCCTCATGGGACAGGTTCTCCAGCCCATTGACCATCTTTGTGGCCCTCCTTTGGACTGTCTTCAATATGTCCACATCTTTCCTGAATTGTGGGGACCAGAACTGGACACAGTACTCCAGGTGCTGCCAGGCAAGTGCTGAGTGGGATGAATCAGATCTCTATCTCTGCTAGTAATGCCCCTGTGGATGCAGCCCAAGATCTGATTTACCTTTGTTGCTGCAGCTGTGCACTGCTGACTCATATTCAGCTTGTTGTCCTCCAGGACCCTCAGGTCGCTTTCAGAAAGGCTGTTCCCTAACCACCCAGATGCCATCCTGTACTGGTGTCTCTAGTTATTCCATCCCAGGTGCAGGACTTTGCACTTGTCTTTGTTAAATTTTGTACTGTTCTTGCTAGCCCACTCTTCCAGCCTGTCCAGGTACTGTAACATATATTTCTCTTGTCTATCTTTTTGACAATAGAATACACAATGAATTGCTGTTTCTTATAAATTGCTGTTTCAGTCACATTAAAAGCTAGTTCATATTTCTTTATAAAAAGAATATATAGGGTGATAGTGTTGCAGACCTAATAAGATGGATTTATTCACAAGATTTTTAAGTTTTGGCGTGTGTGGGGTTTTTTTGTTTGTTTGTTTTTAATTTGGCATCATTAATCCATATTTTTCTTTGCTACTGTGTTTTAGTATTTTAAAAAGGAAGCTTCTTTGTTGGCTTCCTCAAACTTTTTTATCCTCAGGGAATTACCTGGTTTCTGTGTTTTTCTAGCCAGCTGCTGGGTGGAATATGAAGCTATAAAGTCTCTGTAGAAATTTTGACTTGATCATTATTCATTATCTTTGCCACTGCTGATGGTGACAAATGTCATTACTTTAATGACCATTGTTACCCATTGTCATAATTAAGGGAGGTCATTTAGTGAAACTGAATATAACATTGTTTAATGCACCAAATTAAGAAAAGATGTCATGACTAGGTACACAGCATCACCCATCATTTTTAAAGATGAATCAATAAATTAAACAATTCCTCCTTATTAATGTGACAACATCATCTTTTTCAAGGTTCACAGGGATAAAGAAAAAGGATGCCAGATGGTCGTTTTCCCATATTTCCTCCCAATTCAGTGATGACATGGGAAGCTGGATTCCTCCGCCACTTTCTGGCGGAAGAAGAATGTTTCATGATTGCCATTTTATGCCTGGCTTGCGTATGGCTGCATCTCTCTAAACAGCCTATTAGGCATGTCATCCTCAAGTAGTTGCAGCTTAATATTTCTATAGCTAACAAATTTCTCCTTAATTTAAGTGACAAGCATCTGTATCTCTGCAACAGATGGCCATGAACTCTGTACCATGGATCACTGTGGGTGGTCTGGCATAGGTTTCAGAGGGCTGAAGCATTCTTTTTACCACTTTTTTTTGCAGAAGCCATGCTATATGAAGTGCCAGTGCTCCATAACAGGAATAGCAATAATTCTGCATAACAGAGAAAGCTAATGAAGGTCCAATCATCGTGTCATTTCCTTCCATTTCAGCAAGTGGAATCCATAACTGAGAAGGCTATTCCACACTTGTTGGGCAGATGTGCTAGATGTGCAGGACACTCATTTTGGCTGTGTGCTGATGGTCTAGTGTCCTGGTTTCAGCTGGAATAAAGTTAATTTTCTTCCTACTAGCTGATACTGTGCTATGTTTTTTGGATTTAGTATGAGAATAATGTTGATAACACACTGACATTTGAGTTGTTGCTAAGTAGTACTTATACTAAGTCAAGGACTTTTCTGTTTCCCATGCTCTGCCAACAAGGAGGTGCACAAGAATCTGAAAGGGGGAACAGCCAGGACAGCTGACCCCAACCAGCCAAAGGGATATTCCATACCATAGAATGGAATATCAGTATATGAACTGGGGGGTTTTGGCTGGGAGGGACCGATTTCTGCTCGAGGACAGGCTGGGCATTGGTCAGTGGTGATGAGCAATTGTATTGTGCATCACTTGGGTTTTTTTTCTCTAGTTTTATTCCTCCCTATCTCTTTGTTATCTCCCTTTTCATTAGAAAAATTATTACTATTACTATTATTATTAATATATTTTATTTCTGATATTAAACTGTCCTTATCTCAACCCATAGGTTTTACCTTTTTCCAGTTCTCCTCCTCATCTCACTGGCGGGGGGGGGGGAGGACTGAGCAAGTGGCTGCATGGTACTTAGTTGCCAGCTGGGGTTAAAACATGACATCTAGCCAATCTTTGAGATCCTGCAGGCCATCTGTACTGACACAGCAAAGAATATGTGCTGATCATGTGAGTCTGGATTTTGGTTTGATGGTAGGATCAGGAAGAACACAACATATGGTAAGTGGGCACAGAGGAAGAGAAATTTAGAGATGGAACAAAAAAAGGAAAAGATTGAAAGAGAGAGAATGAAAAGATCCATGCAGCGTGGGTCAACATGTGAGGAGAAGCATTTGGCAAGCATGTGGAAAGGAGGTTTAGCCATGGATGATTGTGGCTTTCTGACAGATTAAGGAGCTCTAGAGTCACTTCTACAGTCTATGTTTTGTCTAAGCAGTCAAGAACAAGTCACCTCATCTCTTTGCAAAAAGAGAAGACCTTCCTTCTCAAAGGGTATGAGGTTCAGATGGCAGTGAATATGTAATATTCAGATCTTGTTATCGCAGACTGAGAAAGAGTGGGAGAAGAACGGATGATAAGGAGCAATTAGGAAGAGAATATACTCTAGTACAGCTCTTGATAGAGGAATCCATTACCTCAGAACAAAAGTAATTATTAAAACAACTATATTGTAGGCAGCGTATAGATGTGTGCATGTTAATAAGCTGAAATTCTGCTGTCTAAATATTAACAGGTACTGGCTTTGTTTAGCTTGTGAATCCAATGAAATCAGACTAGTAGCAGAGCTGCAAACTAACTGGCTACCTTGCAATCACACTTACTGATACAAGAGAAAATATCCACAGGTCTGCAGTTCTGATTTAAGATTGAACCTTAATGTTGACAGTGAGGAGTACACCAATGTCTAAAGTACTAAAAATTATGCCCTTCAGGACTGAAAAATTATGAACATTAATTTTTTTTTTCAAGGCATGCAGTCATTTGTTAAAAATTTATTAGAGGTTGTCAGTAAATCAATGGACAGTTAGCCCCACTGATTGGGATTGATAAACTGTAAAAAGTGTTGCACTCTCTAAGGATTTTTTTTTCTCTCTTAGTGATAGGAAAAACTCTTTGAGAATACTTTCGGCCTCAAGGACAGAATATATAATTGTGTTCATGACGTACATCTATCACATTTTTTTTTTCCCTTGTAAGTATTAAATATGAGATATAGGGAAGGAAATTGTAAGGGAAAAAAAAAGTTAAATCACATTCTACCTTCCTTTCACAACCCTTAAATCTCAGCTTTCACTATAACTTAAACCAGAAAGCTGCATAATGGGTAATCTCTGTCCAGCCGTTCTACACATCTCGTTGAATCCCAGTCCATGTTAAAGCATGACAAAGTGTGTGCATTTCTGGTACCCAATAAGAAAGTATGGATCTCATTTGGAGAAAGGAAAAAAAACCAACCCCAAACTATAAACAAAAAAAAACCAAAACAAACAACCCTCCCCAAAGTATTTACTTCTCAAGAGACTCATCCCTTATTTTCACTTTCCTCTTTCTGAAACTGAGGAATAGATTAAAGCACAACCATATAATTTACAGCTAGTCTTAGCTGGTTCTGAGTTATGCACTGTTCACATCTAAAATAGCACAAGGAAGCAAGAAGCACTAGATCAAAACATTCCCATTTTTCTTCACTTCGGTTCAATTCATGAATATATACTCTTTGTTGAATTAATTCATCTGTCCAAAGAACAGCTTAGGGAAAAAAAAATCAACCACCAAAACAAAACAAAACAAACTCACTATTGCCAATCAATGAAAAATTCCCTTTAGGGATTATGTCTATTGCATGCTTGAAAATATTTTTAGTATTTTAACCATGAGTGAGGGCGAGTCCTGTTGTTACAGTTCCAGTTTAGACAAGGGCATCAGGGCTATGTATCTGCAAAATGCACAAAGAGGCTGTCCCTTTCCTAAACAGCTACCGTCACGTTAAACAAAACAGACCAGTACTGAAGGAAAAATAAGGTTCTAAGATTTACTCGTGTTTCCATCACATTTGCATTCAGCTACCACAAAGCCATGTTTAACATACTTTTGCCCATGGTGTAGCGTATTCCAACTTTCTCTGTGGAATTCTTCCTTCTTGGGTTTCAGTTTTCAGTACCTCAAAGTTAATGCAAGGCTTTTGGCCAAATTCTGCTCCATTACACCGAGATAATACAAAGGAACTTCAACCAAATCATTGGAAATATAGTAAAGTTATTGCAGTTTCATTCCATTTCAGTGAACTTAATCCTTTCATTTACAGATTTTGTTTGGGAGACTCTTTGATAAAGAAAATAACCTGTGACACTGAATATTCAGTCAACTTTTGCACTGAAAACAGAGTTGAACTCAATCAGATTTGCAAGTGAGGATTAGTATATATTAGGACATAAGTGATTCTGGGTACTTGTTTTTCAACAAGATTCTCAGGATGATCTGAATTTAACTTCACAGCAAACTCACTGTTTCTGTGAACCTGTACAGAAAAATCATATTTAGAGGAGACATTTGATGGGATGGGGTATATACCTGTTCATTTCTGAGAACTGTGACGCTTAACTGACTGTTTAGAATAGAGAAGAGATGAAAAGAAAGAAAATCTATTAACGTAAAACATCTATTTTTGTAATTTAATAGACAATATAAAAGTGTCTTCTCAGAGCTGCCAGAGTGTCTCCGAACATTTGCTGTTATATGCAACTTAGGACATTTTTATTCAGAATTGAAGGGAAGGTGTTAGATGCGTGAAATTCTTTTCCTAGCTCTAGTGCTGAGCTGGCTTTTAATTTCAGTGTACCATTCTTTAAAGTGGCAACTCATGATAATTTACCTCTCAGGAGTGTTATAAGATTTCATAAATATTTTTAAGAGTTTTGAGATCCTTGGATGAAGTGTGTGATAAAGTGAAAATGAAAAAATGTACAGAGTTCAAGTGTGCTTCGTTGGTGACGTTTGTTTTTTTGACTGCTGTTTAAGTCAGCTTATCTAGTATTCTGCCTGGTTTGTGTACTGGAACCCACAGCAACTGAAATACCCACTTCAGTTCACTGCCAAGTGTTTCTGTGTTTCCCTTTCCAAGATAATGCAGACTGTATATAGAATAACATTTTCTTGTTTATGAGTAGAATCCTTGTATGACTAAGGAAAAGGGGGAACGACGTGAACAGCTGGGAACTGAATGCTGGTAATAAGTTCAAGTGCAAAGACTGTTATCTCCTATGAATAGCTGTGGACTAGAACATGAGTTCAACCTGCAGATTTTGTAAGCTGGATGTCAGCTACTTGCCCTAGGTTTTGAAGTGGTACATAACTCAAATATGTTGCATACTTGATCATATGCAACGCCACCATGGTAAATAGAAAAATCACAAATTCTCTTATTTGGTTTATAGGAAAAATGAATATCTGTTACATATTCCATAGCAGAAGTTGTACATTTCATTTTCTCGTGTTTACCCTTGTCTCCACCACCTCAAATAAAGTGCTTAGGACTTGGTCCATGCCAGTCCACTAGTGCCTGGAGCGAACTAGGACACAGGAAACTGGCTCCTTTACTTGTGTGTACTACGTAGATCACTACATTTACTGGTGTCTAACCAGCGTAGTGTTGGGAATATACTTCTTGATTCTGCCTTTCAATTCCTCTTACATTAAATGGAGATAAGATTCCACTAAATTTTGTTGGGGTTTTCTGTGTGATTTGTTTGGGTTCGTTTGTGGGGTTTGTATATTTAGATGTCCAAGCTTTATATTCTTCTTAAATGGTGTTTTTCCTGATGAAGCAGTGGTCTTCTTGTGTACATCAGGATACTGCCTCAAGACAGGAGAGTTCTTGTTTTTCCTGGTTCCATCATAACAACTGTGAGAAAGTGTTAATTAATCAACACAGACATTAGGAAAAATTTGTCTGTTAACCTGAAATATTTCTTTTTTTCCTGAGTTATGTTCCAAATTTTATGTATACATGTATTTACACTAACATTCACATCAGTTTAATTTTTGATGACTGGAGGGTTCAGATGTATTATCTCATTTTTTCTGTTTAGGTATTTACAGCCCAGTGAACATGAGGAACCTACCTGAGAAGGTACTGCCAAGGTATCTTGATACATCTACCTGTAGATTTAGGGATGTTCTGCTTTGGAGTTCTTGCATTAGCTCTCTGCCTGGCCCTTTTTGTTTTTAACCTCTTTTCCCTACTTGAATTGTTTAACTTGATGCTAACTTTGTAATGTACTTTATCTTTAGCTCCAGATAAATTTACTCCTGAGTGCTAAGAGTGTGATCTTTAAACGCTCTGAATAACAGACCTGAGAAATGCAGTTCTGTCACTAAAAGTAAAATTGTGAATAATAGGTTGCTCTTAGCGCTTGAAAGTAAGATATGTGTCCAGTGATACTTGCGTTTGAAGTGTGACTATGAACTGATAATTCAAAACCTGGTTTCCTCTCAAAGGAGGTGTTTCACATTTATAACTTGATATTTTCTTTCTGAAGGTTTAAAATTTCAAGAGTGATGATCTGTATTAGATTTAATATGTTTTGCACGCTACTAGCCTTATTGTGATCCCATTCCTATAAAATACTCTGCAGTTTATTTTTCATTTTACACAGCCATTTAGTTATTTTTCAGAGAATAACACACTTTTTAATTTTTTTTAAGTTGACGGTATACTTAGGACAAATCAGTTTAGCATGGCATAAGACGTGTTAAAAGTTGGCTTGACATTGGACCTCAAAAGATAATTTTAAAGAAAGCCATGTATTACCATGTATTAGTGATGGTCTATCCATTGCAGTCCTCCAGTGACTGTTATAAATCCAGTTCTGTCCATATCTTTTATGATAACATAAACTGAAATTGCAAATTTTGTAGTATCTAAACATAATGTAAGTACAGGTTTGGAGATTTCATGAAGGAGATACAGAAATTGCTCAAAAGCTTGGTGAGCTTTATAAAATCGGTATAATTAGCTGTATAAGACATAGCACAAATAAGTATCTGACACTGGAGGGGTCTTCGGACTAACAGAAGCATCTTAATTTCCAGTAGCTCAAAGGCAGAAGCTGGACAAGCCACAGGGAGAGTACAACACAGCTTTCGAACAGTCTGAGAAAAAAATAATATACTCTCAGTCTGTGTTCATTCAGAATCAAGACCAACTGACTTTCTTAAAAGAGATTCCATCATTCAATTATAACTCATTGAGGGTGGTGCTGAAATTGGATAGACTGTACTACTCAGAGTTATTATTGACTGTCTACTTGGAACTCCTGCATAAAAAGAAGGTCAAATAAATTATCTAGTGTGTTCATAAAATGACTCAATCTGTTTTTTAATAGGTTTATAACAACACAGCCTGTTCAAAGATTATATACAGATTTAACACACTTCAGGACTTAAATTACTACTTTTTGTGTTTTAACAAATTTCAGTGAGAAACCTTGCCTATTAGAAAGTTTTTCAATGCATGACAGGAGCTTCCATATTGTGTAGTTTCAAAGCAGGTAACAGCAATTCTTTTATTTGTTTCTTGAAGCTGGTACCAAACTTTAAAATGATAGTTGTATCAGCAATGCAATGCAACCCGGCAGAAAAAAGGGTGTTTTCCTTCTTCATGAGCGATATAGTAGATCTTAGTTTTTGTATATTCCGTTAATGAACTACCATCAGGTATGAAGTGCAACACTTGTATGTAAAAATTGCTATCTGTTACAGTGTGGGGATCATGATGGTGACTCATTCTAGATGGATGAAGTTTCTGAGCACTATGATTCTTATGATCTTTCATCTGCATGACATTTTATTATTTTATGGAACCCTACCAAGTGTCTGGAGCACAGCAGTGCTTGGATGTCTGTATTGTTTTCAAAGACACTCAGATTTGCAGAAACTTAGGCAGATTTTACAATCCTGCTTTCCCTCTGGATTTGTGGGAGGACTGAGGAAAATGCCAAAACCATCTCTCCTTCACATGGAATCACACTCCACTGTTTCAGTAGAACAAAACTTTGCATATGTTTCCTATATGATTTTACTTCTTCACCCATGATCTCTAATTTTGTTAAAACACTACTTTCCTTTCTGTCTTGTTGCTGAATGTCATTCAGGATTTCAGTGTTTTAAACTGTTGGGGTGATAAGTGGAGCTGAACAGGGGGGCTAATACTGATTTTTTGAACTGGTTTTGTGGTCTGTGGGTAATTACACACCTGTCTGAAACCAGGAGGCTTGGAAAAAAAACATCAGGAGCTCCGTGCCCCGACACATTTTACCATTCCAACTTTCTGATTATCACCAAATCAATGTTTTGCTCACTGAGGCTTATACTATTCCAGGAAAGTTTGAACCTGATGAGCTGCTCTCAGGTGCAGCCCTGCCATGAGCCGGTAAGGACATCACAGAAGGTCAGGTTACACATTTCCGATCACTTAATGCTCAGAGTTGGAAAGAAATGGATGTCTATCAGATCATGGGCTCTGATGGATTTCTGAGCAATGTAAGAAAAGCATTTAAAAGTTATTTTCCTATCATTAGAGAGACTGGCAGGTACAAAAACACCACAGTGCAAAAAAATAAGATTTCAAGCTGAGCTTGTTGATTAACTATGGTAAAATCCAATCTTTCCCCCCTCCAGATTGTCATAATTTTAACATTTTCTTCATTAAAGCATAATTTAAAAATACAAAATAGTTTCAGCTTTTCTCAATTCACTCTGATAATAATAGTTCTAAAACTTAAAGCAAAACAGTGTTTCTTCACATGGAACTTTTTAAGTTTTCCAAAGGAAAGCTCACCTGCAAGTTTTAGCTTGGACCATAAATAACTTGGTAGATTATATCCAAATCTGAAACCGTAGTTCCTTGTAGCAGGCATAAGGCAGAACTACCTAAGAGATTTTGCGTAGCTTCAAAAGGGAAAATAAGGACAGCATGATCCTCAAATTACAATATAGCATACACTACAAGGCAGGGAAAAAAAATGCTGCATTAATGTCTGTTACTTCAAATATCATTTTTCTTAGTTATTTTCCATTGCAAAGCAGCAGGAAAACAGCTCTTTCTTCTACCCTGTTGTTTGTAAATCACCACAATGTAGCCATTTCAGATGGGGTTCAACTTCAAGATTTAGACACCTAAACTAGTTGCCAATGTGGGCACATCTACCAGTTTAGGCTGTCGAAGTTCATATTATAGTCGCAGGAGATCTGAGCAACACAGTCAGTGCAGGTATTCAGATGTTCCACAATAGACGTCCATTTGGCGAGCTCTGTAGTTTTCTAGATTCCACTGACTGACTGTATTGGCTAAGGGCTTAATTCAGTTGTCCACACAGAGGTTCCTAGTGTCACCAGAAATACCCTAAGATGTCCAGTCTGATCTCCAATTATTATTGATTATCTCCAAATATTATGTTGATCCAAAGGGACTTGAATCCCACATCTTATCTGTCAACCCCACCACAAAGCTAAGTTTTAAGCATGTTAGTCTCTGAGCTAAATCTCACCCTTCATTGCCTTAATTCAGTGTTTATGTATGTCTTTCTAATCCTTCACATTAGGGAACTTTGAAACTTCAGAAAACGTATTTCAAAGTATGATATGATAGAGGAAGGAGTGGGTTAAAGGAAAGACGTATATTGTTGCAAAATATTTCTTGTCTTTGTATAGATAAGCAATAAGGTTTGGAGGATGAGGTCATCGTTAAATTAGCAAATACAGTGCTGCGGAGGCAACAGAGGCAATAGTGACTAGCAACACAGAAGTATTATTGCTTATATGTAAAGTATTGAAGTATGAACATTTCTGAATTCAGAAGGTTCAGAAAAAGAAAAAACTATAGTTGTTCTGGAAAATCAGCCTAACAGTAATAAATGAATAAATACATAAAACATTTAAGCATTTAACTTTGCAAATGAAGGTTAAGAGAGGACCTACTGACGTATGTAAATTCATCTGCAAGGAGAGCAGACTTCTGAAAGTAAAGGGCACTTTAGTACATCAGAAAAAAAAAAGGCATAATAAGCTGTAAAATGCACAATTTTAACAATTAGTATCATTAGTCATTACAACAAAAACTCTATCATTTATCTTCTTAGAATTGAAAATTAATTACTTTCTAAAAGACATTCTAGGTCAAGTACAAGTTTTTAATTTTGATGTAGCAATAGCTTGGAGAAAATTTCTCGTAAAATATTCAAAACATTGAGTTAATGAAGTGGCTAAACTGTGATAATTTACAGATAAAAGGGTAAGAAATGATACTTATTGTCAAATAGTCAGATGATCTCCTCTGCCTGGATCAACATATGACACAAATATGCATTTACTGTATTTTTAAGAATTAGATAAATTTTACTTATTGTCAAGATCTGTCCTTTCCTTATTTTCCTGAATTTGGTTTTTTGTTATTATTATTAAATGTCCATCTTCTACATAGAGTTTGAATTTTCTTGGAAAAAATCTAAATCATAGAACAGCCATTTAGTCTTTCAGCTTAAAGTTAATTGAGAACAAAAGATAAGTATTGACTTAGTACTTGTCAGACCTGGAATTGCATGTATAGTCAATAATTAAATGTATTTCTGGCTTTGAAATAATTTTGGGTTAAAAGTAGGAGAGGGAGAGACTTACTATAACACAGTATTTTTCAATTTGCACATGTATATGTGCATTAACTACTAATGTATTACTTTGGTTATTGGCAATTACAACAGATAATTTACTATTTTAATTTATTGTTTCGTAAAGCCACAATCAATTTGTACATTAAGAAATTGTAAGACTAGTACCAAATTTGTATGCACTGGAAGACTATTCTTATCAATTTTCACCTTCCACTTTGTAATTCAGTGTAGGAAAAAAGCAAGAAGGAAAGAATTAAGGAATGGACTTTGTCTATTTTTTAATTCCCATGAAGCATAAATCACACATAAAGAAGCCTCTTACTTAAGAGGTAATTAAATTGGAATTAAGATGTATGAAGTGCCACTTTGAAGAAGAAATGAGAATAGTTAGTAAAATGATGATTCATTAGTGTGATCCATAAGGGAAAGTGAAAAAAGAGGGAAAAAAAAGTCTCAACACTCTCTTCTGATACGAGACTTATAAGAAATCTACTGACTAATGGTGCTTTATGGGACAGATGGATGGAATTCACTTACTATATTTCTTGCAATTATTAAATGTCACAGGCATATATAAATAGTATATATGTATTTTGCCTCCTGCTGTCTTTCCTTCATTCATAAGCTCCAGCCCACCTCCAGTTTTGACTATATGAAACCAAAACTGAAATCTTTAAAACCACTCCATTCAGCTGCCACTTTACCCTAGACACTCTTAAACTCTAGTTTTTAATGTTATTTTCCCAAGCACCTGAGGTCCTGCTTCTTGGCATGACCAAACTGCCAAAGCGCTCATGTCATCAACAACATAGATGCATACATCACATTTCTGGGATACTGTCCTCCTTTAGAAAATACTACTACTAGCATTATTTTGTCTTTTGTGCTTGAGTGTGACATTAAGAGAAACATTGGGTTAATGGTCATGCATCCCTTTCAATGCTGGCTTCTGAGAATATAACCTCTCTTTGCTAAACCTATACCTGATACTATCTTCCTTCTCACGCTTTGTTTTTGTTGAGTGTCTCACACAATAGGATACATTTAAGCTTTATCAGGAAACAGAAATTAGACGTTCATTCACCCAGGGGTTAGTTGGCTGAGTCAGTGGCCAACAGAGAAAGTATATGCTTATCACCTAAGAGTGAGAGCTCTTGTTTCTCTGGACAAGAGTGAGTGGATATCTTAACCCCGTAGGTGAATAATTTAGTAGTGCGAAGAGGAAAGCTGCTGTTCACTCAAATTTTACTTATTCCATGAGACGTGGAATAGCTTCAGTAAAAGGGGTGGAAAGTCTCCCTGTTCCTTATACAACAGTTGCAAGCTACTCACTAAGCTTTTATTTAAAATGAGGTTTTTCTCACCATTTCCTTCTATTTTTTTCTTTAAAAGAAGACACGTCTGCTGCTGTGATATTGAAAGAAAGATTACAAAGTTCTACTTTTAGTAAACAGTTTGTGCTGGTGGTGCCTAGTGATAAAAAATTTTTCTATTTGAATACTTACATCCTGGAGAATGGTTAGATTTAAAAGGTACCCTATTTCCAGTGCAAGACCTAAAGTAATTCAGTCATAGAGCTGTCAGGCAAAGAATTAGGCAGAAAAGCTTACACCGTAATAAAACGTTACTCATATTGTCTGACTCTTTTTACATAGCCAGAGCATAGCTCTCTGGAAACTGAGAAAAAAACAAAACTTAAACCAAATCAAGAACAATCCAAGAAAAAGGAGCAGGTGATATGACAGTCAAAAACACAAGAAGTGAGAAAGAAAGGTTGAGAAAGGTGAATTTGAGAGTACTTCCATTCTAGCAGAGAATTTTACTTCACAGTTACAACTAGGAGACTATAACAAACTAACAATTAGAGAAGAAAATGAAGAAGGAAAGAGAAGGAAGCAGGTTCTGACCTAATAACATCAAGAAACAACACAATGACCCACAGTCCCCAGTGGGGATGCATAACATTTGAAGTATCTCACTTAATTATAGTTCTGCTAATTTGTAGTAGTTGCTAAATAAATGTACTGTATCCTGTAGCCTTTGACAATGAAATATTGGTGAAATGGCATGCTACTCTATTTGTGCTTTAAAGCCTCACTGTAAGCTGTAGCAAGTATTTGCCCACACTGAGAATGCCCTTCTTGCTTTTCTTTATCCTCTCCTTGGTGTACATATCAAAAGTGGTCTCTCAGTTGGCAGCCCAAGTAAATTCCTTATGTGGGTAATGAAGGTGAAGTCCCCTAAAATTAGGTGTTCTAATCTTGAGTATGATGGTACATAGATCCTTGTTTGCATTTGAGATTTCATCCTCCAAGACAAGAACAGTTTTGCAGTAGTTGTGTACTAATTCTGGAGTCACTTTGTATACACCCCGGAGTCATACTTGATAGCAGAATTCGATTGCCAGTAGCATAGGCTTAACTGTAGGAGTTATGAATAGAAAGTGCAATTAGATCATGGAGCAGAATTGTTCCCACTGGTCTCTCCTCATTTAAAGCCAGATTCTTTTAAGATTAAGATATGCCTCATTGTTCTTCAGATAGTCTCAAGAGGGTCTGGCAGCTGGACTAAGCAGAAATTCATCCTGATGGTAACACAGTGATCAAGGCACTCTGGAATGGCTGCATACTTACCAAGCGTATTTCTACAAAGCATTCTGTATATATTTTATAACCAGAATAAATGTTCTGGCAATTGAAAACTGGAAGTCTATTACTGGAAATTATTTTTTTAAACTGTACTTATCCAGTGGCAATAACACATTTTAACATCTGCTGTTACCTTGCTGAAGCGTATGGATTTAGCTATTACCAGGAACTTAATAAGCCCAGTGCCTTCATCAGCTGCTTTTCAAATCACTTTATCATATGAGGAATTCTTTAATGAATTGAAGCCATGGTGTGTCATAATGCATTTAGCAAATGAGAAATGCAAACACATTGAAATATATATGCAGGGAAAGGAAAAATACATCTCCTGGGCTGGATACTTATTGGACTGTGAAAGCAGTCTAAAAATCAAATAAAGACCTAGAAAGTACCCAGTATAAAAAAATAAATAAATCTCTGTCTATGAAAGCAGATGGACTAGATGATGGTTATAAAATATGTACAGAAATGGGCTAGATTAATCAATATACTCCAGCTGTTTTACTATGCTGGTAAAAAGCAGCAATAACAGTTAAATAAAGCTTATGGCTGATTTACATTGTTTGACTGAGTCAAAGTGTCTAAAGCAGAACAGTATTCCTAACAGTTTGTGTCCGTGCAAATAGTGGCTTGCTCCTTGTGTTGTCTTGTCCATAACAAAAGTTCTACAGTTTTGCTCTTTTACAAGTTATGCTCAATACCAGCGAACAAAGGCAAACAAGTTTCACTTAATTCTTTAGCTGGTCATTGCAACTGTTATCTGAGAAAGATTTTTCCTGGATTTTGGACTTAGATGCACCCCATTGGTGCCCTAGAGCCACATTAAGATGAGTCTTAGGAGGCTTTCTCTTTTGTTGTAAGGGAATCTTGGTTCTCATGATCTTACACCCTAGTGCTGTCACTTGTGCTGTTTCCTATATTTTTAGAACTGTCTGTTTTGTTTTCTTCCTCTCTCTTATGCCTCATCAGCCATTTAAATAGATACATCAATAATAAGCAGACCTAATTTCATCTAGAGACTTTATCACATCCTCCATGGAATGCTAGCTCTTGTTTTATGTTTCTTTCACTTGCTGCAGCTTTCAATATAGTCTATGTTATCTCTGAGTTACTTAAATGCAGGTAACACATTCTTTATTACAAAGTCGTCTTCTCCTCGTGTCCTTGCTTGGCAGCTCTCTGCCTGGGCTTTTTTGGAGCCTGCATGACAAAGACTCTTCCCACTGACTATGCAAAGAGCATCTGCAATGCTTTTGAGGAATCTCATCTACAATAACTTTTACAAATAGCTCATGATGCAGGTGATGCAGAATGCATATGTTTTCACTTTCTGTCTTCTGTTGCCTGTCTGTCCTCTATTAACTTCCACCTTCAGCTTCCAAATCTTGAAAATCTAGCTGTTTACAGCAGAGTCTTTCTAGGAGAGCTTTTAGGGTGCAGAGTCTACTCTCTTTTCTGTAAGGCCTTGAATGTACCTGGTATCAGAACTGTATCATCTTAGCACTTCTCTGCTCATTGCAGCGATTCTGATACCCTGCAGTTACAGAGACTACTGTGGTGGTCTTTTCAAAGGAAAGGAAGGAGTGATGTTCTCTAAATGTGGACCAGTTCAGTCGCTGGTTTCATGACCAGTCCTGTTTGTTTGGAAGAGCATCATTAGAGGAATAGTAAGTTCAAAGTGGAGAAAAAAACTGACTCCAACCTGCTCAGTTTGCTCAGTGCGGTTGGGCTGGTCTCCCTTGGATAGGCACCTCCTGAATGATTCTGGGAGAAAAACCTGTAACATGTATGACTGTGCTGAAATATATATCAACCCAAGCAGAACAAATGGGTTTCATTATGGAAACTCCTAAAAAGTAACCAGATACAAGTCTGTATTATGAATTACAAAATAATGGCATACGTAATAATAGAAGCTTACTGCCGTACTGCGAGGATAAGTGTGAAATTGTAGCTGTAGCATATTATGCACACGCTAATAGGAGGGAGTGTGGCTATGACTCTAAATACAAGCTGAAGTAGCTTTCAAATATTTACCAGTGCTTATAGGTCTATGCTAGCATTTCA
>NW_009625879.1:0-17952 GCF_000690535.1 Cariama cristata | reverse complement strand
GATACCAATGTGTGGTCACTGTTTTAGTGGACTGTAACTGTTGTAACTGACCTTTTACCCTTCCAATTCTCTCCCCCATCACCCTGATGGTGAGTGAGCGATCAGCTGTGTTGTGCTTAGTTGCAGGCCGGGGTTAAATCACAACAGAGATTTAGGACATGTATCAGGAAGAAGTCAAATGTTTCAAGAGGCAGGTACAACGCATAGTTCTCTGTGCAATGTGTTAAACATTCTAAAATACTTGAATCTACATTCATCTTTGCTAGCTTTTAAGTTGAAATAGGCAATTGTATATGAGTGAAATCACCTGAAATTAATGCCTTTTTGAATATCCTTTTCCACCACTGTGATTTTTGGAGGTCACAGGCTTTAGCAAAGGAAATTGAATCCTATAAAGCATTAAAAAAAAAAAAAAAAAGGAAGACAAAGAAAAGAATTTTAATGACATTTCTAGGCAGTTGTGATTAGTATCAAATCAAAGTCAAGTTTATCTATCAGTCCTCAGTGACAGCACGGAGGCAATAAAATAAAGACCCTATCTCATAGATATAGCGATAGATGTAATTTAATTAGGAACAGACATTCTCAGTTTGGCAACAGGAATTAATGTCTGGGTGCAAGGAACTGCTTTGGGGAACGGTACTTTACATGAATTAGTAACTGAAGGCTAACCCATGTTGATGTGTTGTGCGAAAAGGAGTTTTGGAACAACCTTTATTTTCCAGAAGCAGCTCCAGGAAGCCAAAGCATTTGAAAACATGAAGAAAGTATTCACCTTCTTCTTCATATTGCATTTTTGGGGGTCCACTTTAACATAGTTTACCCAGCTAGCCAGATACTCAGACCAGCAAAGGTATGCATGGAGACCTACTCCTCCTTTCCTATTTCCTACTACTAAATGTATAAGGATACCACATTTTGCAGAAATGTCTGCAAGACTACAAAACGGTTACAGGAAGACAAACACTGTCACCTTACTCCTCACTCTCTTGTCCCTTCACATTAGGTGTCCTATTAGAGTACACCAATCGTCATGAATTTGAAGCTCACAAATCTGATCACCTTGTCCATCTTGAAAGTTATGCTCTGTGGTATCACCAGGTCAGGTCCAGATTGAGTATGTCTCTTTCATGATTAATCATTTAATTTGATTTCTGGATGTTTGGCATCTGGGCTTGAGCGCTGATGCCTCTCAATACTCTTGCAAAAGAAAAGACCACAGGTCTCTCATGCTTCTGTGCTTTCTCTAGGCAATGCTTACTCCAGATCTTCCCAGTTTTGTCTTCATGTCCGTGCATCAGTACACATTTTTGCTCAGTGCAGGGAGATTTAACCTTGAAAGCACATTGATGTGACAAGTTCTCCTGTAATATTAGCACCAAAGATGTGGATTTCAATATCAGCATATGCAAAGGAAAGACATAATTAATTAACTCCAAGTGAATCAAAGTTACAGATTTACCCAGCTGATTGTTAGAATCCTTTGTCATAGGTCACAAATCTACTAACAATGTGATGTGTTTTCATGTATGGTTAATTCAGAGTGACAAGTGGCTATAGTGAAGAGAACAATGCAGTACGTGCCTGAGCAAGTCTTTATCTAGGAAATAATACCTAGATTAGGTTAGAAATATAAAGACTTTAATTCATGACACAGTTTGTTCATTTGCTGAAAGCATTGACTTTTAAAGAGGTTAAAATCAAACTAGAAGGTAAAATACTTCAGCTATTTAAATACTAATAGCATAAAGTGATTTTTGTACCAATAAACACTGGTCTCAATAAAGTAACGTTTTGGCAGAAACTGAGAAACCAAGCTCTGCTGTCATATTTTTAAAAGCATTTCTGTGACTTAAGGATCAAAATAGTTAGTTTTGAAGTTGCTGAAGCTCCCGAGTAATTTAGATAGGTTTGATAGACTGAGCATTCAAATTTGTGTGGTGGGTCTGTTGAGTCACACAATAAGATTGTAGGCAAGCAAATAAAAGAAGGTTGATCAAGTTGAACAAAGCTGCACAAGTTAACATCCATGGAAGAGCTTTTGACCAGATATGGAGGCACCTAATTAATGTGAAAGATAATGAGAAACAGAGTCCTAAAGATGAACGTTTCCCTCCCACTACTTATAGACATTATTCAAGGAGTTTATATTATCCATGCCTGGTAAGAGTCAAAAAGAGCTACGTTACACAGGATTATATGACAGTTAATATGACAAAAAGCTAAAGGCAAAGTGGTGCATATACTTTCACAGATATGGCAGAAATATATTTTCTAGAAGCTTTTAATTAATCATATGATAAAATCATAATAAATGTATACAGACCGACAATGACAGGCACTCAGCATTTCCCCTGTTCTTAACTTTCTATGCCTTTGCAAGTATAATAAAGTTTTTTGATGCACCTATACAATCAATGACGTTCATAATTGGGAAGATCATGGCTAAGAATTTTACCAATGCCTCTAATTAATTTGTTTAATGAATGCACAAAAGTATTGAAACAGAAATTGTTGGACAGTGTCCCAGATACTTAGGAGAGATTTTTCATGTCATCCAGTGGTTTCTGAATTTGAAGAATTTTGAATGTAAATAATTTCTTAAATATCTCCAAATCCAAGAGAAAAGGTATTTTTTCCCATCTATTTTATCTACACAATAAATATAAATGAAAAAAGGAATATAAAAATAAATATGTCGGAACATATAATTATTGATTTTTGCATATATTGTGTTCCCATTCAGCCAAAAAATGTTGCAATGGAAACCTCTGTTGACATTACATGTTAAAAATGTTTTCTTGTCAAAGTTAACAGCCCAAATAGTTTGTTACGGTGCTACATTTCACAAGGATATCATAGGTACTACATCTCAATACACTTTGATGTTAAACTCAGTTGCAGAACAAATGTAGACGACCCCTTCCCTTCTTAAATATCTTGGGCAAAGTCCTGATAATGTGTCTAATAAAAAGTGTGTTTCTCCAAAAATGATTCTATCCCATTCACCTTGATATAAGTAATAAAATAAACATAACATTGCATTTCTTACCATTTACTAGTTATGCTGAAAATTCCCTCCTTCATAGATAAGCTTCTTTATCTTTTTTTTTTAGTGATTACTCTTGTAGCTTTAGAATGAGAATGATTGTGTGTAATCACATTTTCCATTTGGTGTGCAGATAATCATCCACTGAACTGATGAAGGAAGGAGGATGCTTATTTAGTTAGACTACTTGATTAACAACTGGAACATCTAGCCTTCACTTTCTGCTTTGTCTCAAGCTTTTAGTGTGAGACTTTTGCACAGTTTCTTCAGCCTGTGCATGCCATTCTTCATCCTCCAAAATGGGAAGAGTGTGGCTTGATTTCTTTCACTCTTTTTATATCTTGCCTATTTAAAATGTGAGGTCTTGTTATAACATTTGCTGCAATGAAGTTCCAGTTTTAGTTTCTATTGCAAGGTAAATGACAAATACTTTTTGTCTGCTGTAGGAAATACGGCATAAAATAATGCATTATGTACACTTTCAAACCACTGTACTGTGTCTACAACTATACTCTTATTTCACCTTTGTTCCCTCTTGCGAATGCTTAAAAAGGTTTACATTGGAAATTGGCAGGATGAATAATATGAAGAATGGACTATTAGACAGAGCTTCAAATTAGGGATAGTGCTAAGCATATTGAATTCTTTTCTTTCATAAGAACACATTAGTAAAGAGTCAATTATTAACTCTGCTACTTGATTTATTCCAACATTTTGAATATATTAGAGGTCAATGTATTTAAGGTTTTTTTTTTTAATTATTATTTCAAGTAGAAATTAGGTTCTCAGAGAGTAAGGAGATTATAATAGATCCCAGCTCCTGGGTCCATGCACTGGTATGTCAGTAGGATTTATTATAACTCATACCTTCAGAGAATAAGAATTACATGTAATTTTCTCTTTTTGTTAATGAGATTATATGCTCTTCAATAGGTATTTTCAGTGTGATTTGATAGTGAATTCTTACTGAGAGATCCAGGCCTTAGTTTATCAGTATGATTTCCTAATTTCTGATCACTGATTTTTGTACCTTTCCAACTTAAAGTCACATTTGCAGTTTAATATGTAAATTTGTCATCAGGTTCAGTTATGCTGCATCACTGATGCGAATATTAAGCTGTGCAGGTCCAGTGAAAGCTCATTGAACAGTTAAATGAAGGCAGAGAGTTCACAAAAAATGAGTTTTATTTAAGAGTTAAACAGGTGAATTATATGCCATAAATGGGAGAGGAATGAGAGACCACCACTTGCACTGCTGGGACAGAAGCTCAATGTGTAAATGATCCTGACAGTACCTAGAACATGTTGTTACAGAATGAATTGTTTATTAAATCAGACTTTTTTAAACTTAAAGGATTTTTAATCACCTGATTTCATTAAGGTGCTATGATGAAGAAAGATTAAAGTAATTTGATTTATTAACTGATTTACTATTTACTTAAAAACTGAACCAACATGATTATTTATTGAAAAATCTGTAGTTTTTTGCCCTTAATTTATGCAAACACAAACTAAAGTAGTTGCAGAATCTATTGTATCCACCACCAGACAATGATATGACTGTTCAGGCACAGGAAGGGATCAGATTTTTCCTGTGCCTTGTTTAGGTATGAATTGGGGAGAATGCAACAACAAATAAAAATCATAGAGTTTTTTCCACCTGTAAGTTGGAAAGCAATGTTACTTTTCCTTTCCCACAAGTCTGAAATGTATGATGTCCTTATTGCCACTGAGGACCAAAGAAAGTTACTTTCTAACTTAGGTGCAAATCATTTTTTGGTAGATAATGCCCCTCTGAGTGTAAGTGGTAAATCTGATTCTGGTTATTTTTTGAAAACAAAGGATTTGTAAAAGATTTCTAGGTTCCTGCTTAGTCAGGTCCTTGGAGTAGGGGATACAGAAAGTAGAAAACCTCCTATAAAAAGACTCATTCTTCAAGATGACCTCAACTAGAAATGCTGAAGTGCTGATTTGCATTTGTCTGAGGTTGGGTTTTTTTTGGAAAAGAGGCAAATCTTGAGGACATGAGTAGGAAATGGCTTAATTTTTTTTTTTCTTTTTTTCCCTGTGAGGGGAGTCCCTATGCAACTTTGGTATTGTGACTTACAATCTCTGAACCACTCCTCCTAGTGCAATTTTTTAAAAAATATATTTATTTTTACTTTATGAAAGATTTTTTCCCGACAGTTTTCCCAGATACAGATATATTATTAGGAAAATATATTCTTGCGTGTCCATGTAGAGTTTAACTGCCAGAAGAATGCAAGAACTAGAAATGTCTTCCCACTGGTTTGTTTTGTCCTACTACCTGTTTGGTCAGTGTCTAGCAATCTTAGTGGTCCAAGAACCTACAATATTGGAAGATTTCAAAATCTTCTACCTACTGATTGGTTTGAATGTATAAAGAAGAAATTGATTTTCTTTCACAGTTATAAATGATATTCAGAATACTGAAAAGGCTGTTTTGAGAATCAGTATATTATTAGAAATATTCTGACAATCTGTAAGTGATTTTTTTTGAAGTAAATATAGACCTGCAACATAACGAGTTTTTTTGTCTTCAATTGAGACAAAAATTCCAATAATAAGGTAAGAATCAGACTTATTTATTTTCCTGAATCAGAACCTGAATTCAAGAGAAGTGTAAGTAGATTACTCCAAATGTATAGTAGAAACCAAATTCCTTACGGTAGATTTCATTGAATTCATTCTCTGGAGACAGCAGCATGAGCTTGTCTCAATTTAGGAAGAAATAAGAGCTTCCTTTGGAATTTCTGATTATACCTTTGCAATTTAACTTTGGCCCTAGAACAGAATTGCACGAAATCTAGGAATCTCAAAAATCCACCTTCCTTATGAGATTAAATTATTGTTATCCTACCGTTGATATAGGTAGTGTACTTTTCTGTATCAAGAATGCTCTGCAAGGAAGAAAAAAATCTATTGATACTGACAAAATAGGTAGGTTTCTCATTATGCTGGGTTCGAGTCCTATTAGAACTGTAGGCTAGATCCTCATGTTGTGCGGTCTAGTATTAACTTCAAAGGAGAAGGAAATCTTAAATTGCATCAGGTAAGGATCTTTCTTCAGTGTAAGAGTAGTATCTTATAAGCATCCAAGACACTTCAATTTAAATATTGTAATGCACTGCAAATGGAAATTTCATCAAGTAAGTGAGATCTGCTCTGGAAAATGCAGGTTGCTACTTGACAGTTTTACAAATAGTTTAGATATTATTTATTGCTGAAGAAGTTAATGTCAAGACTGTTTGGTGAATAAAGCTGTTTCTTGCGTTGTAAGCACCTTATGTCAGAGTTGTCAGCTCAAGCAAAGTGCTGGGGATCATAGAACCATAGATTTATTTAGTTGGAAGGGACCTTAAAGATCATCTAGTTCCAACCCCCCTGCCATGGGCAGGGACATCTTCCACTAGACCAGGTTGCTCAAAGCCCCATCCAACCTGGCCTTGTAATGCTGGTGCTCTTAGTATCAATACTTATTATTTATTGAGACTGTCATTGCAAGTGGCTCATAGCAAATATGAGTCAAGGCAGGGTTTGCCTAGGAACTCTTGGATGAACTCAATAGGCAAATCCTGCCTGAGCCAGAAATTTAAAAAGAGAAAGGAGTATGCAGGCATAGTCAATAAAATTGTTTATTCAGTTTAACAAACATATATGGACAGATGAAGAAGTTCTGTCTGGGCCTGAAGAGGGGCTGGTATCATCACAGGTGATAAAGACGAAAGATGAAGGAACAAAGACTATTAACCAAGGTAGTCATGCTTCCTCACTGTGTCCTGAATTGGCTGATGTGTTAAAACATGATTTCCTCATTAGCTCTAAATAAAAAAAAGTGTCACTTCAGTTTATAGGAACAGAAAAAAAAAAAATGCTTCCAATGGTGTCTGATGGAAAAATGAATTAGAGCCATAATTCATCTGCATGTTGGTGGTGATTTAGCTTTTTTATTGCTGTATTTTGTACAGATAATATTCAGACCAAACTCTTGGATTCATCAGCTGAAAGCATTTGGGAACAGTTTCCCAGAAGCATTGTTTGGAGTAATCATTAGACTCTATTATCAAAACTCTTTCATAATGAATTCCTGTATTCCATATAATTTTAAGTTGACTTTCACAGAGAAATTATTCTTGAAAAATACTGTGAGATGAGAATCTTATAATTATTCAGAAATAATTTCTGAATGATGGTGACTTTATTAAATAGATTTAATGCAAATTAACTAAAACTAGGTGCTCTTGCAATTTTATGACCACATAATGCAATGTATGTGCAATGTTCAAATAACGTTGCTTATCATATTCTCCATGAAGATAAATCTTACTGTATAGAAGTAAGACAGGCCATCAGAACTACTATAATTATTAGCAGAATTTTTAATCTGTTATCTTGGAATAAAAAATTGCCAGTCATTTAGAGTAGAATTATTTCTAACTGTACAGTGGTCTGAAAATTTTGACTATTGGACTCCACATCCCTCAGAGGTGGGTAGGTACTGCCAGAATTCATGGTGTTTAGAGAAAGCAGATTTTTTAAGGGAGAGCTGACCACAGCATATTTGAATGCAATTGTAAGTTTCTTTTCAAAAGGCCCCAGGGAAGCTCGCAAAGGACTTTAAATAATTCACATAGCAAAAATGCATCCAGAGAGCTTAAAGTCAATAAAGCTTCTAGCTCTTTATAGTACTTTATGACTGAGTCCTAGTATATTAATTCAAGCTCTCAGAGGCAAAGACACCATATTCTCAATCTGCTTGGGTGCAAATGTGAGATACCATATGGGACTCAGCCCCAAGAGGGAGGACACTATAAACCCACAGTCAGAAAGCTTAAATAAGAAGTGGGATTGGTTTCTTTAGCATAAATAACACTTTTGCTACCCTGCATTTCGGTAGCCTACGTTTCTGTTGTGAGTGCTTTTGAGTAGATCGAGTGTGCTGGAGTAGAGATCTGTGTGGGATGGAAGATAAATTTAGGTCTATAATGAGGGACAGTTTGAATTATGTGCCCAGTGTATCAACCGTTAAAGACTTTTTTCTTTGCTGCTCAAAATGCAGAAGTTTCAAAATGTTTTCCACCCAATGTTATTTCTTTCACTTCCTATGGATGTTGTGGGTTTCTTAAAATTAAAAAAATCTGCAAATAATGTAAAAAGCTTTCAGCAGAGCCCAAGACTGGTTTCCTACAACCTGTACTCAAGGGAAATGAAATCCAGCTCTGATCAAGCAGTTATTTTATATTAAAAATATAACACTTCAGCAGATGCAAAGAACGTACGAGACAGATTTGTTGGCATAATTGAAAACAATTACTGTTGTTTGGGTTAAGAATAATATCTAATTTTGTTCATTTTAACAAGCTTTTTCAAATTCATTAAGAAAAGATGCAACTTTCTGACTAATTTGAAATTTAATCGAAAGACATGGAACTTGTTTATCCATGATTTTCACCATTCTATCTGAACAATCTAGCTAGGTTAGAAACAGTGTATCTTTGAACATAGGTGTAAGGTTTTTATGCTACCACAGTTGATGTCAATCACCCAGTTACCACCAAATTTTAAGAGGAAAGAACAAACCCCAAGACAGCACCAAGAGTTAGGGTGTGGAAAATATACCATTGTTTGTCATTTAGGTTACTGTTTTCTGATAGAGAAATTCTTAACAGATTGTACTTATTTGGATATAAGAGTGATTATTCCATGCTCATTGGGTTCAGGTGAAGAAGCAAGAAAAATGGTGACATGGTTAAATAAATAAAGGCCTTCAAGAAAGCAAGGTAGAATAAGTTTCATATGCAGTTTTGGTGAAAATAACCCCTCTGCTTCAGTCTCCAAGTCTACAACAATAAGTTAATAATTATTTCACTTGCAGGGATGACTGGCTCAGGTTAACTGAAATTTTCAGGAGTGTAAAGGTCTTAGCTGAATCTGGTACAACTCGCTGTTAAAATCCCAGGGACATATGTGATACAATAACCTCAGTTGTCTAAACAATATTTGTAAATAGCTTCGAGAAGGGTGTCTATGCAAGTTAAAATTATTAATATTTGAGAGACTTTCCTTTCTTGTCTTTAAACCTGTTCTATTGCCTCCCGGTTCTATATCTGTCAGCTTTTACAGTTATCCTATGTTCTGAAAAAAACTTGATTTGACACCCACCTTTTCTGGTTTGAGTCTTAGTCCCCCAAAAGGCAGCATCTTCTAGACAGAGGCTATAGAGAAGTTCCCTTTTAAAGGAATTCCCTTTCCTGCTACAGAGAAATTCCCTTTTAAAGCCTGTCAGTGCTGTTTCTTAAGTGGCTGGGAATATTTGTTCTCAAGTTAGCAAGGAAATATAGGCTCAAGCCTGAGATGTCCAGTACAGAATCCAGTGTCCTATAGTGCATAAGACTAGATATTCCGGAAAAAGATATAAGAATTTCACATTATGCAGAAGTGTAATAATCTCTTACTTATGTCTTCTGCTAAACTCTAGTATTCAAAATCTCTATTAAAACTGGTTAATAACATTTCAGAACTTATTAGCATTAACTACTACAGCTTTACATACTTTTTGTAGTCTTATTGACATCCAGTCTGTCTTTCAGTCTATTAAACTTAATGACCTGGAGGTGTTTTTTGTTTGGCTGTCAGTAATGCTCTGAAATTTGATGTTTTGTGTTGATGAAACCTGAAGTGTGCTACTCTTGTGCTTGCAGAAAGTGTCATACTTCATCTTTCACATAACTGTTAGCCACCACCCTCTTCATAATCCCTTTTAATAATTAGATAATCGTCCCTTTTAATAATGGGAAAAATTCGTACACTTTGCACCAGCTTGCACTATCCTTATGCCTTGCATGCTGGTCCACACTGACATGGGAGGGCAGGGAAGAGAAAGTCTGAGAACAAGTAGTGTAATTGTTACAAATATTTGAAATCAAATGAGACTTGACATAAAAATTGGTTTGATTTTAAATGAAATAAGTAGAAGTGTGCTGTGTTTAAGTATCTATAGGAACTGTGTGCAATCATAGAATTGTAACCATAGAAGCATTAAGTTTGAAATAGGTAACTATAGGAATAGTGTGCAATGTTTTAGTATCTGTAGAGTAGAATGTTTTGAAATAAGTAGCCATAGGATTGTTAAATTTGAAATAGGTAACCATAGGTACCTCACCAGGTAGTTACTGGATTTTTCTAAGTTTTGTTTTAAGAAACTAAAGAAACCTATGGATCCTAGTTAAACACAATGAACATCAGTTATGCTGCTTGGCAATCCCCTTACCCTTTCCCACCTTAATTTGAATATCAAGGATTCCAATCAGTAAAGCTAAGTAGGTTTGACCAATGATCATAGTAAGATTGGAATATTAATGAGATCTTGTAATGGATAAAACCATTCAACGTAAAGGTTAAATTTCAGAGTGAACATAGTATGCATTTTTATGTAAAAGAACTTAAGTAACAACGACTCGACAAAAAAAAGTGTATAAAAACTGTTGGAATTAGATGCTAAGGTAGACATGATAGGTGGAGCTATCTCCCATCTCCCCAGCGCTGCAATAAAGGAGTGCCTGCTTCTTAATACTCCATTGGTGTTAAGACATTTTATTCCCGATTTCGGTGACATAATTTCTTTTAACTTCCCATTGATCAATGCCAGGAAAATGTTAGAAGCAAAAGAATTACAAAAGCCAGAAGCTCCACAATCTTGTTATTCTGTCTTTAAACTTCAGTGTGAATGTAGCATATAGATGGGTCAGGTCCTCAACTCAACTGCCAACAGAGGGTATCAAAGCTGGGAGATGGCATGTTCAGAAGTTGTCACTGGAACTGAAAGACTCCTCTGTCTGTTTGGCAGGTGAATTTGGAAAGCTCTGTCCATCCATCCACCCACTCACCCATCCATTCAGATCTCCTTATGGTGTCAGCAGATGCTGAAGTGAGTCACAGCCTGTTTCCCCTGCCAAAGGCACAGTTGTGTTAATGAAGGATATGCAGAGAGCGCTCTTGGCAGAGAGGTTGTTAACGGTTGACGTAGGCAAAACAGCCCAACTCAAAACAGAATAAAGTGCAGATATGACTAACAGAGTATCCAAAACTGGTGATTGTCGTAAAGGCGACAATGCTAAGAAAAATGGACAGGATTTGGTGTAAAGTTGGGAGGATACCAAGTCAATTTGTTCCGTTTTGGGAATGAAGGCAAACACCATGACTCAAGGATCAGCAAGACTGTAGGACTGAAAACTGAGGCTATGTTTGGCTCCATCTGCATTGCACTCAGTGACACAGCATCTGGCACAGTTCCTCAGAGTCTGGAAAGCTTGAATGATCTGGGTAGAAAGACGAAAGTTAAAAATATCCAGGCTATCCACGAATTTCCCAGAAAACCTACTATCCTGCAGCATAGAGAGGAAACAAGCCAGTTGATACTGAAAAGAAGTGTTTAAATGGCACCAGACTGATAGTTTGACCAAGGAATATTGGGTCAATTATAGGGAGAGTAGGTTGTACGAGTGTGGTGGCCTTCATTTAAATCTTTTCATAGTTAACAGACCTTTAAACAAACAAGAAAGAGAAGGCTAAAAATGGACCAGTTGTGTCTGAATACTCAGGCATGAAATCCAAGCTGGAATTCGCTTAAGTCTGACAAAGTCAAACCCCAAATTGCCTATTAAGAACAAGTATGTATGCACTGTTGCCAACACCGTGCTTGGAAAGGAAATGTGATGGAGCTGGTGATTCTCAAGAACCAGAATGCAAGGAGAATTGCTGGGGTCAATATCAGATGCTCATAAACAGAGACCACTGAGACTTACAAAACTCTAAATACTAATTGATTAAAGTTGTATGTAATGGAATTTCTGGGCAGGAATTTATTATAGACTACCTAATCTCTCTAAAGGATGACCTAAACTACATCAAAAACTGTGTTACACTGAGAAATTTTAGCTGAGGAGTATTAATTAGACATTGCAACAAAATCCACTTAATTCTCAAAACATCAGAAATACAACAAAGTCCTGTAGCAAGGGATAATTTTTACATTCTCAGTAAAAAGTTAAGCACTAATTTAAAATACAACAACTCTGCAACTAACCTGTGATTGTTGCTTGGTCGGGTCTGTTTTGTGCAAAGAATTTACGGCCAACAAAAAAATGTGGGAATGCTACGAATGAAATCAAAGGAAGCTGTGAACCACAACAGGCATTAGCAGTAACAAACTATGAAACAGGACATCTTAAAAAAAGATTTGACTTCCCCCGAGTTTGGGGATAATAGGGAGGACTGCTTGTGCTTGTTTAGAAAGTAAAGAGAAGACAACTACTGATGCAGAAGGTGAAGCAGCAGCTTATGTCAAATGCAAATGGACTGAAAATGATGACAGCAAGTGCAGAGACAGTCTGCTACTTTGTTTGGGAAAGGGTAGTCTACCTGTCCAGGCATAGCTTGAGAGGTCGAAGGGGGAAAACAGATGTCACTGCTCATGTAGGTAGAGTGAATAGCTGCTCATTAGTGATGGAGGCATATACTGATACTACCCTAAATAGTGTGAGAAAGAAAAATAGGCTGCTGTTCCATTGTCATGGGTCAGCTGCAAGCTGTTTATCCATGTTACAGAAGTTGACCGAGCTTTCTCTGGTCTGGTAGATGGAAGAGAAAGCTTGCAAACCCTGATAAATTAGCAAACCAAGGTAACTTATGTCATAACCATTAAAGGAGTTAGTCAAGGGACCCTTTGAATCATGAATGTTTGTTACTATCCAAGTTTGGATTTCAAAGTTTGGGAGATTACTGATTTAAATATTGAAAAGGTCTAAAATTGATTAAGTAGGGAAATATATTGCATCGATAAGTTGATTTATTCTAGATAAAGTAACATAACTAGTAAAATATGGAAGCAGACTCCAACAGCAAAGGGCTAGAAGAAAAACACCATGAGATTAATGTCAGCATAGCTTCAAAGAAAGAAGTTTTTGTAAAAGAAGAGCATGTTTTATATGACAGAATTTCAGGTCTTGCTGAAAAGGTCTGTTTGTGATAGAAACTTTGATTTTCTCTAAAACTTTTGGTATATGATTGTCTAACATTTGAATAAAAGAAATTTTCCATACATAGAATGAACAAAGAACATTAGGTGGATTAATGACTTTATAACAGACAGATCTCAAATTAATTTCTTAATGGGGAGATGCCATTAAAGAAATTGTTTCTCATGGGTTCCAGTCCTATATCTGATGACCTGTATCTTGTCAAATCATGAGTACAGCAGACAGATTACCAGGATATAAATAATGTTGGCATGTTCTGAGATGCCTGGGACAATAGTCACAATTCACCAAAATATATTCTGATATATTTGGGATACAGTGATACATTTGGGAATGCAGAATTCAGTTTTTCCTGCAGGATAGGGGAGTCTTTTGGTATGCAGGTATCTAGAGAAGATTTAAGGATTATCCCAAACAGTCATCTCAATTTTCATTCACTGGTATTTTGACAACAGACTGCAACAGAATTCCTTTTCTGTTTCATTTTATTTGGTTTGGTTTGGTTTGGTTTTGTTACTCAGGAGAAATTTTCAGTCATCAATGAGTTCTTCAGACCTTGGGCTTTGTATTTTACTATCCAGACAACATTTTAAATAGCTTTTTGTACATTGGATCTTTAGAGTGTTTTATCATTGAAAATTTCTTGAAAAGACCTTCTTTTCAAGATTAGCTTTCCCCCATTCTATTCTGTTGTACTGTCTGGTATTCTATTAAATTAGTTATTTCTGTGTAAGAGAGAGGAAGGGAAGCCTGGCTTGAAAATGTTTTACAGGTGAAGAGAAGGCCCACTGAATAATTTTCCTGTGTTACTCTTCATGCAAAATGGGGTTGACAAAGGAACAGCAATTTGGCAACCTGTTATAGTGATCTCTACGAATCGTATTGAAATAATGACCAGTCAAATTGCATGTGTTGTGCTTTTCTTTCCACAGACAGTTGACTCAATTATTCCCTACCATGCATACAACCTACATACTCATTTAAAATAATAATAAAAAAAAGAAAATAAAAGAAAAAGAAAACCTGTATGTCATGCAAGGTAAATAATACTGACTGTCAGAAAAATCAAAGAGGAGATACCAAGCATAGCTAAATCCTAGTCAGATGTGAGAGCTTTTTGGCTGGCAGGTGAGCTTGACTCATATCTGCTTCCTAATGGAAATGGTGTTTATATTCCATCAGTCCCCTCAGGTGTTCTGGTAGACTTATTCCAATTATTCTACCATTATGATAAATTTGGTGAAATCCTGTTTTGTCCCATATTTCTTGCTGAGAGATGCAAAATGGAATAGTTATTGCTGAATGGTGAGCTACCAACTGAATCTCTATTATAGTTAGAAGGAATGTTTTTTTCCTATATTTGTCCATTAAGGCTGGGAGATTCAAAGGAATATGAGAGTTAGCTATTCAGCTTGCAAACCTGTGGGAGTGAAATGGGATAGTTTATGCTTTTAAAGTTTTGTCTTTTTTGGATATCTAAATGGACATCCTAATAGCAACATTATTGCTAAGATACCCTGACAAGACAAGAACCTCCAAAGGTGTTTTAGAGTTATAACCTGCCAGTGCCACTTTTAATTCTGTCTGTTCAGTCTTATGCTGAAGCTTATCCAGTGAAACCACATCAAAACCTATGAATATGGCTATTTAAGGCTGTACATTTGCTCAAAGCATCTAATAAAGCAATGCTGCTCTCGTGCGAGCACAAACTTGAAGAACCTTTATTGATTGTTAAGTGCTCCAAATTAAACTTGGACAACTAATTCTCATTTCACTAACGCTAGAACAATACAGGTCAGATTCTCATTTTAAATTTTCTAGGTTTGAAGGATTTTTTTTTTTTCCTGGTTGATTTCAGTGGTGGTGGTTTACCTTGCACAGCAGGTAACAGGTGTCAATACTAGAACAGAACCAATAAAAATCAGTGGAGCTTTGATTTCAAACCAGCATCAGGCACTGACACTGTCAACGCTGTGAACACAGAAGCTATAATACAGTCTTTAAAAAAAGAAAGAAAGCAAGCTTCTAAAAAGTCTCAAATGTTTGTTGGTGTTTACAAAAGAAGCTGAAGAGGGGGAAGCTTCAATATTGTGTACAATTTCGCCCGGTTTTGCCAATATCTTTGGGCTTAATGCAGTGTTTAACTCTATTTCTTTGACAGTGCAATCCTGTAGAAAATAATGAGATTGCAACAGGTAAAATTGGAGGTACAGAGCAACCAGTTTTTACCCTCTTCCCATCTTTCAAAATGACCAGTGTCAACCTACTGCAAATGTCTCTATTACTCAATGCAGAATGCAAATTAAGGATGCCGACTTATCTTTTCCTAACTGTTTCTTTATTCCAACATTCAAAACAGTGCTAATTAGTCTGGCTATATAAAACAACAGTCTCCAACTGGTTTAGTTACAGCTCCATTTATTCTCTATACAAAGATCCCCTTCTTGCCTTGTTTTCAGTGTGTGCATGTGCGTATGTGTGGTTTTGCTTCCAGACAATTGTTCTAATGGCAGAAATGTTCAGTCCAGTTGTTCCCAGAGAAGACTATTTCCATTCCCTGATGTACACAGCTCTGAATGTACTGCCCAAGCATAGGAGTGAGGCTGTGTGGCTGTACATATGTTTAAGGGGTTGTTTAGCTTTTTACTCTTTTTTTTTTTTTTTTTAAAGGACCTAAAATTACCTTGTTTAGAGATGCTGTGTTAGTTCAGTTTTTTTATCCAGTTTCTTGCTAGAGGCAGATCAGGGCTGGAAGCTGTTTCTGAATACTTTCCTTGAACATCCTAACTGTTTTCAACATCCGTGGGTAAGTGTGAGGACGGAACATGCTGAGGAAAGCTTTCTTCCTCCTCATCCTGTAAGACTGGGGCAATAGCAAGAGCCTTGCTTTATTTATCCTTTAGAAAATTAAAAGGTGGACGTGCCTGACTCAGCTATACAGCCGATGTGTGTGGTAGTCTGAGAGGCAAAGATGCTTTCTGAGAATGGTGCTGCAGCTCTCCTGGTGTCAAAGTTAGACTGGGCTAAAACTGAGGAAGGCGACATGAAGTTTAGAGCAAACTAAGAGAGTAGGAGGTGCATAAAGGATGGAGAGAGAATAGAAAAACAAGACTAATTGATTTTCTTATAACCTCAGTCAACCTCTGGAGGTGACTCTCCATTGATGTCTTCATTGACATATCTATACTGATGATCAGGCTTCCAGGTTAGACAATTCAAGTTGCTTCTTAGGCATATGGGCCATGCCCATTTGACTGGCTAGCTGAAACTCTCTCCTAATGTCTCTATTGCCTTCCACATCACTAAATAGGAGGCAGCAGGAGCAACTCTTCTCTCCCTGAATGAGGGGAAGTGAAACAAATGTGCAGCAGCCCAAAGAGCATGATGGGTTCAGCTGGAAGTCTAGGCAAATTATACCTCATTTCCATCTGCAGTTCCCCAAAACCTGCACTGGCTTTTGAGGATCAGTATCTTTTGAGAATCAGTATCCTTTGAGAATATTGATGATAAATTCAAGAGATTTGGCAAAGTGGCTGTAGTGACTCATACTCCCCCCACCAGACCTAGTGAGAGTTTTCATTGCAATCACTTAACATTTTAGGGTTATTTTTAATGGAGTTTTGACAGTTAGTATTTGGTAGTCTGCAAGTCTTTCACTGTTAATTGTTCTTTTATACTCTTGGGCACTTTTTTAAGCATCAGATGTGACATTCCTTCATCTTTCCCTCCAGTTTTGTTGCCTAAACTTGACATTTTGTTTGAACTTTGCTTTTTTTACTCAAATTCTCCCTACAAATAAATTAGTTCAGAATATTTAAAATGTTGTTATTATTATTCACTGTATGCCAGGTGCTGTATTAACTCCAGCTTCTGGCACCATCCTCCTTTAACAGAGCCCTTTTGGTCACCTATCTAACACTACAGTTTAATTGGTTTCCAGCTCACTGCACATCTCTCTCTCACTCACATGGACACACACAGAGGCACTGGCACATACACAAGTGCCTCCTTCCCTGCTCCAGATGCAGACTGAACATAAGCAATCAAAGCCCACAGCAAGGCTGAGCCTGTTATAACCAGTGGGCCTGATATTGAAGGGTATATTGATTTTCTACAACTTCCAGGGAGGTAACAACAAACATTTTATCATCGACTGTGCTGTATGTTCTTCTTAAGTCACTTCTGCACACTGCAGTCTAGATAGGCTCTTTGCTCAGTGTGGTACTGCATACTGTGTTTTCATTTTCGAAATTCAGTATCTTACTTGGAGTTTCAAGAATAATGACTGCTTCTGCTGAAAATACAACAGACAGCTGGTAAAATGCATTTTTCATGGTTCTTACTTGGAATCCTCTGTTGTACTACATGATTTTATTTATAATCCTTATTGCAGTTATTCTCAGAATTTATATGACATAGAAGATCACCTTTATTCTCCAATTTACTGTTAGAAAAGGAAGGACTATATCTTCAAAGTTACACAAGCATCTAATTCCAGTGGGAAAGCCCATTTAGCATTAAGCTTTAAGATTTGGGATTAAATTATATGTTCAAGAGCAAAATAATGGCCTGTAGATATAAGCTTAAAGGTACAGCTAACAAGTTCCATTTTGAGTTTTCTGCCTTGACAGTGTCTTAAAGCTGAATTTCTATGGAACAGATAATTTCTAAGATTTTTACTTTAAAATAATTTATGTCATTACACTCCTGAATTTTCTGATGCATGTTGGGTCCTCACTCTTTTATTGTTGAAATCACAGAACAATAGAATTACAGAATGGTTTGGCTGAAAGGAACCTTAAAGCCAATCTAGTTGCAACGCCCCTGCCATGGGCAGGAACACCT
>NW_009625878.1:45400-55316 GCF_000690535.1 Cariama cristata | reverse complement strand
TGGCAATCTCTCTTCCCACACCTCTTGAGCGGTTGGACCTCAAGGCAGGGACTGGGAGAGCAAAGTCCCTCCCACTGTAAGAGATCAGGTTCGAGACTACCTGAGGAACCTGAGCATACATAGGTCTATTGGACCTGATGAGATGCATCCCAGAGTCCCAAGGGAATTCGCTGATGTAATTGCCAAGACACTCTCCATGATATCTGAAAAGTCATGGCAGTCTGGTGAAGTCCACAGTGACTGGAAAAAGGGAAACATTGCACCTATTTTTGAAAAGGGTGGAAAGGCACATCTTGGGAACTACCAACCTGTCAGCCTCACCTCTGTACCTGGGAAGATCATGGAACAGATCCTCCTAGACACACATGGAGGACATGTGAGAGACAGTCAGCACAACTTCACCAAGGGCAAGTCTTGCCTGACCAACCTGGTTCCTTTCTATGATGGAGTGACTGCATCAGTGGACAAGAGAAGAGCTACGGATGTCATCTATCTGGGTTTCTGTAAGGCCTTTGACATGGTCCTACACAACATTCTTCTCTCTAAATTGGAGAGAGATGGATTTGATGGATGGACTATTTGGTGGATAAGGAATTGGCTGGATGGTCGCATCCAGTGAGTAGCGGTCCATGGCTCAATGTCCGGATGGAAATCATTGACAAGTGGTGTCCCTCAGGGACAGTACAGTTTAATATCTTCATCATTGACATAGACAGTGGGATTGAGTGCACTCTCAGCAAATTTGCAGATGACACCAAGCTGAGTGGTGTGGTTGACGTGAGCAAGGGACAGGATGCCATTCAGAGGGATCTGGACAAGCTCAAGAGGCTTAAACATCATGAGGTTTAACAAGGGCAAGTGAGAGGTCCTACTCATGGATTGGGGCAACCCCTGGTATCAATACAGGCTCAGGGATGAAGGGATTGAGAGCAGCCCTGTGGAGTAAGATTTGGGAGTACTGATGGATGAAAAGCTGGACATGACCTGGCAATGTGCACTGGCAGCTCAGCAAGACCACCATATCCTGGGCTGCATCCAAAGCAGCATGACCAGCAGGTCAAGGGCTCTACTCCACTCTGGTGAGACCCCCCCCTGCAGTACTGCCTTCAGTTCTGGGGTCCTCAGCACAAGGACATGGACCTGTTGGAGCAAGTCCAGAGGAGGCCATGAAGATGATCCGAGGGCTGGAGCACCTCTCCTATGAGGTCAGGCTGAAAGAGTTGGGGTTGTTCAGCCTGGAGAAGAGAAGGCTCCAGGGAGACCTTATTGTGGCCTTTCAATACTTAAAGGGGGCTTATTAGAAAGATGGGGACAGACTTTTTAGCGGGGCCTGTAGTGACAGGACAAGGAGTAATGGTTTTAAACTAAAACAGGGTCGATTCAGACTAGATATAAGGAAGCAATTTTTTATGATGAGGGTGGTGAGACACTGGCACAGGTTGCCCAGAGAGGTGGTAGATGCCCCATCCCTGGAAACATTCAAGGTGAGGCTCAACAAGCTCTGAGCAACCTGATTGAGTTGAAGATGTCCCTGCTCCTTGCAGGGGTGTTCGACTAGATGACCTTTAAAGGTCCCTTCCAACCCAAACTATTCTATGATTCAATGATTCTACGATTTAGGCACCCATTGATGCCAAATTTAGCTGATTGAGGTCACACCCCCAATTTTTCTAGGAAAAAGTAAACATAACTCCTTGAATTTAAAGAATAAGAAAGAACGATTTTTCATGGCACGATTCTTATCATACATACCTGTTATTGCAGGCACCAGTGATCAGTCGATATTTATTAGCTAAGCAATTGTTTGGACATTTTGGTGGCAACATATAAGGCAGACATCCAGAAATGTTAGCAATCATAGTGAGCAGATCAGCTGATAAAAGATCTGAAAGGAAGAACCCAAACAAGCAATTTGCTCTATTGCTCTACAGCTGGCACAGGAGAAAAGGCATTATTGTCAGCTACAACCACAGCATCCCCTCTCCTCTTCCTAGGAAAGAGCACGTAGCGAGAAGTGTTGCAGGAGGTAGTCTCAGGGACTTAGAGGAGAAAAAGGGTGAAAGGGAAGAGCTGGTTTTATTATCTCATGTGTAGAGAATGAGAAGAAAGTAGACCAACCATAGCTGAGAACTGAGATTGACCTGCTCCTTTTTTTCTTTCTTTAATCTGCTCTCTGCTTTCTTCTTTCCCTGCATTGTAGTCTCCTTGCTTGTCCAGTCCCTGTGCTTACTACAAAGGTGTAAAAAATGCCATTCAAGAACAGAAGTATATACCAAGGAGGAAAAATGTGGGACTGGAAAGATGCAGAAATTTAAAGACACTACAGTTGACTATACAATTAAGTGTGGAGTGGAAGAGGCTCAGAATTATTAGCTGGAATTTGGAAGCTAGGGAAAATCAGGGAGCTGTACACCAGCAGACATCATGTTACTGACATCTTTGCAATATGATCCCAGATGGGTCTCCCAGTGAGCATTCGGCTGACGAGGGACAAATTCACGTTGTTGTGTAAGCTCTGGAGAGCTGGCACCCTCTCTCACCCATGCATGTCTGTAAATACATGTATGGCCAGTTGAAGGTAGAAGTACACATGAGAGAGGAGCAATATCCTTCCTGAACTCGGAGAACTCTTGCCGTTCAAACTGACTACAACCATCACATGCTGAATGAAAATGGTGGAGGCAGCACATAACTCTTACCCTTGTTTTCCAACTGGTTACTGCAAGTCACCCAGTCCCACCACCTATCCATTCTGCCCATCCAACCCTGAACTAAACTGCTTCAGTCGATTAATCAAGCCAAAAGGTAAGCCAGAAAAACAAATAAAAAAAGGTTCCACAGCCAAATCAGCTCAAAAAACATTCTGCTGAACAGCTAGAACCTGTGCAAGGTAGGAGTGAGAATGGAGGGAGAATGGGCTGTTAGACTGGCTACGTAACCTTGTCATTAGGTACTAGCTACTCAGGCCAAATTTGTGGATACAGCTGTATTTCCATGTTAGTTCAAAGTTATGCTCAGAGTCCAGTTCCCCAGTTATCTGTGCTGCCTAAATATTGACTCACATGTTTTCTTTAACATAAATTTAGTTCTTCACTTCATGTAAAACTACTCTTTGTCATGGCACATAGACTGTATAGCATCTATTCCTCTTCCATTAAAGTTGTTTCAGTTTTGAAAATTAACAAGAATTTTAGGCACTTGTTCTACCATTTAAAAAAACAATTTCTTTTGAAACTGCACCAGCAAAAAAATAATTGTATCTCTATGTGCAAGTGTCTGTGTGTATATAAATATATGCGCACACACACGTATAGATATATTTTTGCTTTTACAAATGTCCCATATAGTTTAGTAAGCCAGATGTTTCCTCAAGGAAAAAAAAAAAGACAAACCAAACTGTGGATCTTTATGTTTGTCTACAAAACTCTAATGCTTATATCTCTCTTGAAAAATAATGTCATATTATAATAGTAAGACAGAGAATACAAACTATAATTCTCCAGTTTATGCTGTTCTAAGTGACAGAATTAAATTATGGGAAAAAAAAAAGTCAACGTTTCTGAATTTTTGAGCCTTCCAGACACCAGGCAGACATCTTGAAATTCATGGCTAATTCACAGCAACAAGAATTTTACTTTACTTAGATAATTATACATCATTGAACTTTCTGGACTATCTCTCTTTCTTCATCTAACATAAAAACCCGTCAAAATAGACAAGTGGAAATAAAGTGTAACAGCAATGCATTATAAAATCAGTTTTGGAAATAAGAAAGTATTTTCTTAAAAAAGGGGTATTAATAAGGCCATCAATGTCCAGAGGAAGTGTATTTCAAAATGACAGTGCCACAGAGTGATAGAAGTTTTATTATTTTGTCTGTGGACTCTAGGCTCCAGAAGCACTAAACCCAAGGTGCTGGGGAATTTAGATATTTCACTGTAAACAAGAAGCTTGCAACACTGCGGATACGCAAGCTGATTTATAGGCAATACAAATATACAGTCATGAGTTCAGAGGATGCCAATACCAAAGTGCTGCTCTCCTCAACTGCAGGAACACAGCCCACACTCCAGCAAAGAAAAACGCAGAACAGTGAGTATGTGAGGTGCTTTTAAGAACAAAAGAGAGGGCATCCTAGCCCCAGGGTGCAGACAAGATATGTACTCCTGCCAAAGGTAAAATAAAAGTGAAGCTAGCAAAACTTTAATCTAAAAGACAACATTCAAGAAATCAACAGTGGGTTTTGCCAATGTCAATATACTATATTTACCAGTTGGATGCAATGAACGTTTGTGCTTCTGGCAAACTTTTTGTTTCAGCACTTGAACTGACATTTCCATTCGTTCAGCTGCTTGGGAAATATCTTGGCTGTCTTGTTCAGGAAATTTTGAGAAAGCCAGCAGCAAGGTAGGAGTTGCTATTCCCTCTCCTTGGATATTTCTGTAATAGAGATAAAATACAGAAGATTTTTTAACATATAACCTTTTAGAACTTATTCATAGCCATATTTGTCTATGTTGTGTATGTTCTGAGTTTAAGGTATGTTTTGATTGAAGGGTATGTTGGGAAAGCAGAGAGGAAGACTACTTTGTGATCTTGTTCTGCAAGGAAAGTTCTGGAAAGAATGGGAAATTGCCCTTCCGTGGGACACATAGAACAAGGTTAAGCTTGTGAGAAGCCTTCAGGATGAAACAGAAACTGTTGGGATGGACAGAGCCTGAAGCACAAAGTGACTGGGAAGACTTTGTGCAGGATAGTCACAGTATAGGAGTCCTTCTATAGACACATCTAAGTGAGCAGGCTTTGCTTTCATGTAACATTTAATATCAAATCTCAGTCATTGCAGGCGGATTCACAAATGCCTTAGCACCTAGGAGTCAAGCACGTGGCCTACAGTCATCTAGATGCCAACTGCAGTTGATATATATTAGTTTACAGCCTGGCCTTACCTCTAACTTTAAGGAGCTCAGGTTTGGTGAGATAACTTCTGTAACGTAAAATTAAACACTTAAACATAAGAAAAATCCTTTTTACTGTGAGAGTAGTCAGACACTGCAACAGGCTGCCCAGAAAGATTGTGAAGTCTCTGGCTTTGGAGGTACTCCAAGCCCAAATGGACAATGCGCTGAGCAACCTGCTCCAGCTGACCCTGCTCTGAGCACAGCGCTGGCCTAGGTGGTCTCCAGATCTTTCTCAACTGTTCTGTGGTTCACTGCAAGATTTATTTTTTACTCAGCATGGGCTGTCTCACCACTGTCCTTTTATTGGCAGAGGAGCCTTGAGAAAAGTGCATCAGGGAGAACTTCCTTTTTAGCTAGAAGACAACTCCTAAACTGATTCCTACAGCTTAGAAAAAAACACTCCAGTCTATTCCATTTCCAGACATGGTCATAGGTTGCAGACATCCCTGAGGGATTCTCTGCAGCACAGATTTATTTGGACGTGCAATTTTCATGAAAACATTGTGCTGTCGTATTCACTTAGGTTTGTTTAAAGCGCGAGACAAGTTTAAAAGGGAAACAGCAGTTTTGATTTTGGCAAAGCAAACAGTTAATATTCATTTGCAAAATTAGAAACATGCTTACATAAAAAGCATTAAATAAGAAAATGCAACTCCAAGAATTTTTCTAGATGCTAAATTTGTCCTTAATTGATCCAAAAGAGCCTTATCCTCATTTATTCTTTATGCAGAAACTATTCCTTTCCTTTCAAGAGCCAAGCTCGAGAACACTTGCAACTATGAAAAAGAGCTATCTTGCTCCTCAGCACAATGTTTTTCAGGTTTTTCTATAGACAATTATGAATTTGACTGAGAATCTGGAGAATTAAAAGTCCTGAACTGTGTCCATCTGTGAAAGAAAGATGATATAACTACATGCCAAGAACTCAGGTTTAATGTTTAATATCCACATGAGGATAATATCAGTCATGCATCATTTAAAAAAATATTATATGAACAGGTAAAAATGTTTGTACAAATGAGTTAACAACATTTGTACAAATTAGCTAGGAGCTAAGAATCAAAAGTAACGCACTCCCCCCAAAAAAAACTCAAACTAAAAACCCACCAGCCTTAATGGCGAAGTATGTTCCATTTTGAGATATTTTCTCTCCTATCTTTTGTCTAATCTCACAGATATTGTAAGATTATCACAGCAGTTATTAGTTTGCCACATTCCTTGTGTGTTGTGTCATGTCCCATCCCGTCCTTCACACTCCCCCGTCCCCCATCCTGCACCCGCCCCTTATTCAATATATGCATGCTAGTCCCTTCTAGTTCTTACCCACACTCCTGAAGCTGAGCTCTGGTTCTGGAAGAAGATGCTGGTTTTCTCACTGTGTAAATTACAAACTGTCTTGATATTTTCTGATGCAGAAATAGCCCCATAAAGCTAATAGGATGACCTGTGCTAGTATCGTTATTAGGAAGATGAGATCAGATATGAAGTGTCTTCATATTTGTTTAATAATTTAAGTCCTAGTGCAGACCATGATGTTTGAACAGAAGGTTCTTTATGTTTGCCAGAATCTCAGTTACTGAGTGTCATTACAGATCACAAAAAAAAAAGTTTAAAAAAAGCCAATTAAAATAAATTCTCCAAAGTATGAGCCACACTTTCAGTCTCAGACATTTTGAGTGTCTGAGATTTCTTTCTGCCTTAAATTAATGTATTTATAGAATATCTTGATTAGAGATTTCTGACCAGAATTAAGGCCTTAGATATTTGTCACCATTCAGGAGATCTCTCAGACAGTGCCATGGTGCAGAATATAAAATGATAAAGAATATAATTTCTTCTTTCCTGTAATGTGTATGTACATGGCCAGCCTGTTTTAAGACTGGAGTGGCACTGACTAACTGATCATGCTCAGTGTGTTTATGCAACTCTAACTTCTTATCTGGAACACTGAAAATTATTTTCCTCTTCCCTTACATACAGATGATTCCACAGATGGTCCAGTCTATAGATGGTCCTTTTGAGTTGGCATAGATAGGGGCCAATGGAATAGTCTTGAGTTGTGGGGTTTACAATTTAGATTCTTTAAAAACATGAAATGAACTAGTTCAAATGCAGCATACCAGAATGAAGACGATGAGAAATATCTTTAATCTGCTGTTAAGGCTTGAATTTTTTTAGGGTTGTCATCTATGCTTTTTAATCCACTAAAAACACTGTGCCTTCAGGTATAATATATGTTAAAATATACTAAATAATTTCAATCATTTCTGTCTTTAATTAAGCTGAGAAAACGTCTTGTGTTTGTATTAGAATTGTACTTACCTTCAATCTGTTAGGGTAAGTCCAAACAGGAGTCTAAAAATATGTCCTGTCTGAAACTCACTCAACCCAAATATCTAGCACAAGGGAGGAAGCCCCACCTGACCTACCACCATAATTCACATCTATCTTATAGATTACTAGTTCAGCAGTCCTTTGCAGGTGGTTGCCAAGTTCTAACAGGAGAAATATATGATCGTTTGCAGGTGTGTGCAATACAGGTCTAAGAGACTACCCCTTTGCACAGATTGCCCATTCTGGAGTTATCTTTAGTTCCTTCTACAACTTAAAACCCAGAAAAAACAGAGAATCAGGAGAATATAGAAAGGAATATACAGTCAGAATCGGAAGTGCTCCCAGCAGTGCTGAGATTCACTAGTTAAAGCCAGTACAAGTTTCATAATTCGTATTGGTTGTTATTATAACAAGATTTACTGTAACTAGAGTTTCCTCTTGCAAGCCAGCTACCACTTTCAAAATATATGTTATAGTGCACCCGGTGGTAAATTAGCAATGTATTTGCACATACCACTGGGTAAGTGTCATAACCTCAGAGGTGACATTGGCTCTGAAAGCCCTGTCCAAACTGCCTAGAATCGTATTGGCATTGCTGCTGTAATACAAATAGTACATTTTAATGATGATGCCATTGTGTTTCTTCTATGCTATGTTACTACTATTATGAATGTTCATATTTTAATGACAAACATGAACACCTACTCTTAAAGAGTAACAAACCCATAATCTAATTGGAATAGCAGGCAGGTATTAGCAAACAGTCATGAGAAGCACTTGGCAAGGGAAGACAATAATGAAGAGCACAGCAAACTATGAGGACCATACTGGGACCCATGTGACCCTAAAACCGGGGAAGTAATTTCTAAGAAGTGGCATTTTCCTAGAAATCCTGACGTCTTTTAAAAACTAGAATAATAAAACAGTTGCAACCAATATGTTTAGTGCATTGCCAATCAAGTGCTCCAGTAGATAAAACACAAACAACAATTCAAGATTTTAAGTGACGATATTAAACAGCTGAGGTGAAGAAATGTCAATTTTAATCACAATTCAAGGTCAAACTGAGGTCTCAGGAGAAATCTAGTTATTTTGACTCAGTTTGCAGTTCAGACACCTAGATCATTAATTCAGCAAACATCAGGTTGGACTATTGTATACGGAACAACTAAGAGTTTTCCCATTCTAACCTGAAAGAGGAGCTGCCTTTTCATCTCAGAACTGGCTTTTTCGTCTCAAAGACAGCACTGAGCTCATCTGTATTGCACTGTAGTTTCCTTCAATTACTTGTAAGCCAAAGTAAAATGAGTTTTCACAGTATGGTGACCTCCATAACTTCAAATATGTAGTTACATGCTTTTAGCCTTTGTGCTGACCAAAACTTTAATTCAAGTATACAGTATTCTTAAAGTTTCAAAGGAAAGAAGACTTAGTAGCTTTAAACTGATGTGAAAATGCAAAACTAATTAAGGAGTCAAACACATTCAGTCCTCAATATCATGATCAGATTAGACAATAATTCAGTCCTCTGTACTTTGCAAATGGCCAAGGACTAACGCCTAAAAGGCAGGTGTAGACCTCATTTACAAGCCTATATTAAAACGGGTTAACCCCAAACTTAAGTACAAGTTGTGAGCAGTCCTCGGAGCACTGTTACTAGCAATGTTCTGCCTAAGAAAGATCCAGTGGCTAACAACAATGTCTATCAGATCAAACAACAGCTTTAAATCACGAATCTACTTATCAACTGCTGCTGTTAAAGGATGGAAGAAAAGAGGAAAGGGAAGAAAAGAGAGTGAAGAGAAGGGAGAGTAGAGGAAGGAATGAGAGGGGAATAGAAGAAGAGAAATGACCAGGTGGTCTCCAGAGGTCCCTTTCAACCCCAGCCATGCTGTGACTGCAGCTCTTCTAAAGGCTTTTAAAGGGAACCCAGTAAGAGGACTTTTGAATAACACTGCTCCTTAGAGCCTGTATATCCACATATACAATATTCTGAAGGAAGCTTAGCAGTCTGGTGATTTATCTGGGGTGGGCAAGTGGTATCAGTTTTGTTCCTAATAGAATTCAAACAATCATCTTTAAGCATTTATCTTTTAGCGTTTATCATCTTTAAGACATTTTAGCATTTATCATCTTTAAGACATTGACCAAATAATTGCCACAAAGTCCTATGAGAGTGTTAAACATCTTCATTTGGTCCATGAGGCAGCTGAGGCACTGAGAGGTTGAGATCTATGGTTTTAAATTTGAATACCTCAGGATTGTGACTGAATGAATGTGACCTCAACCTCTACATATTGAGCAGCCACAGTTCCTGACAGGCTCTGTTCGTATAAACAGCCATCTCTCCCGGAGCTCTGCAAATTGTGACCCATTTTCAAAACACAGAGATAAGTCCTTTCAGAAAGTCTAAGCAAAAAGGTGGTGACTGCACCGTGTAAAACTTGGCTGATGTGTTCCAAATATTGGAGAGAAATTAATTTTGTGTAGCACAGAAATGTAGTCAGAGCTACACAGAAAATGGTTGAATTTTTTAGACTCGTGGCTAGTCATCCTGAGGCACTTTCATCATCCCTAGAAAGGGATCACTCATAGCATAACTCAAGCACAAAGGAGCTTTC
>NW_009625878.1:29835-45369 GCF_000690535.1 Cariama cristata | reverse complement strand
CCACAATTCAAGATAAATGTTTGATTTCCTTTCCCTTATCCATTTGTAACATCTGGTTTAGATGGAAGGGGGAATATGAAATTCACTTCAACAGTCCCATTTAAGGCAACTCAGGGTTTTGACACTGATGCCATAGGAGTTGTTCCCATCTCATTTTGCACTGAAAAAAACCATAATTAAAGTTCAAAAATATGTAACCTCCATAAAATAACAATTTTTTGAGCCACACGTTAATGGAATGTGGTGTGTTACTTAAATCAGAAAAACATTCTTATTTACTTTCATATTTCTTATTTTTCTCATGCTTTGAGACAGCAACTCGTGGTGATAATGCAAAATGTTATATTGGTTTGGATGATCTTAAACATACTCTGTCATTATATGTTTCCTCAAAGAAACAGACTGATCGCAAACTTCTCTGTTACGAAAGCTTTTTGCTGAATAGAGCCTTCACTATTTTTTTTGTACCTTTTCAGCGTATAATGTGCAGCATAATCCACCAGATTAGAGCCCTTCTGGATAGCCTCAGTAATGCAGTTATCTTCAGTTTCTTCTCAACAGGGAAAAAAATAAAAAGAAACAAACAAACATGAATATGTTGTTTAATAACATATTTATTCAAATATTTAAATTTACAAAATGTACAGGTTGGTAATATTAAGGTATACAAAATTTTTCCCCATTAATAATACATGGTCTCCATATTTTAGTGTTCCTGAAAGTAGTGTTCTGCCTTCTGACCTTTCTGAAAGGTAAAGCAGGGGTAGTAAATCAATTCTTCCCTAATTTACAAGGCTTGAAAATTTAGACTTTCCTTCTGTTTCTTCCAGTATAAATCCAGCTGTGCACACGTTATGTAGTACCAAACCTAACAGGTCCAGCTGAAATGTGTTGTGTTCTGTGTATGCAATTATGCCCCTTAGGCGTCATATGTATTTTGCACTGAACTGTCCCTGGATTGACAGGACAAGTCCGAGGTTCCTTCACAGGTAGTACAAGCTGGTCCGAGCCACATGAAGAATTCAAGTCCATATTCAGGAATAATTAACAAACTTTAAGACCTTCTGGGATCTGACCAATGCATGAAAGCCCTATTCTCACTTCTCCACCCGTGTTTGATGGAAAGACATATGTCAACCTAATAATACTTCAATTCTGCTATTTTGCATAGTGCTATTATGGAACATAGATTATTCTTCTTTTGTCTAGATCTAGCTTTATATTTAATTAATTGATTATATTTAAAATCCAGTAGTTTAATTCCCATCTATATTTTGTGAGATCACTCATTTTTTCTTAGAAAATTAATCATGAATAATAATAATTTGCTAACAACCATTTATGTAGAATTGCTCATCATTTATGTACACTGTAATTTTAGGTGACATATTTCAACTGTAGTCCATGTTGTGCTATTTCTGTGATCTATTTTTTGAATAGGGTGCTCAGCTAAAGGGAAAATAATGTGTGATGAGGAGTTATCTTTCCTAGACAAAATTCTGTTTCAGTCGGCTAAAGATCTTCTCAGCCTCTAAGTATAGCAGTAGTTATTTCTCTTTTTCACCTATATATGATAAAATATTCAATGATTCATTTAATGTTATAATTCAGATTTCTGTTACATCTGAAAAATGTTTTAAGGTCTATTTAAAAAAGCATGACTGATCTTTATAGGCCATACAAGAACTAATTATTTTAGAATTTAATATTGCATGATTTTTAATTACTTTTAGGGAGTTTACCTCTAAGAAATATATTATGCTCGAAGTATTGCTTATCGTGTGGTATTGATTCAGACTCTGATCTAGAAGATAAGATCCACCTGCTATACCTGAATTCAACTGTATCTTTTCCTTTTCTATTGAAAAGTATGATTTTGGTACCAATGTGGTGTTTTTAAAAACGCGGTTCTTTTGGTAACAAACATTATTTTGTATTGTTCCTGTCAGACTGAAGGACACTTACTTACTATAAAAAAGAATCATATACAGTCTGTCTATTCCATTTATTTACAGTCCACATATAATTAATTTTCTATTAACTGACATACATTATAACCTCATTTTAGACCGTTTTTCCAAAGAATTAATGTGGAAGCTCCACTATGGAAAATAAATCTGATCCGCTGTTTCACAATGATGGTCCAAAAAAGATTTCCCATCTGAAGCAGTGGCTTGGGAGTTGGTTCAGGGGTTTTATTTACTTTATTTTGTATATACATTTTTATTTTATTTGTCATTCTACACTAAATTAATGTGAAAACTTTCCTAAGGACTTTCCCTTCTGCATCAGATCTACGGCTGTATAATTAAGAGAATGTAAAGATTGAAATCCTATTTCTTCATCATCTCCACCCTACTTCAATGTAAAATCAGTCTCTGCAGAAGTCTTCAAGTTCAGTATAGGATATGCTATATTTCTAGTCTACTAGATCTAACTGATTTAGATTGAACAGATGCAAATATAATACCTCTGATGTTTAAAATGGCAAGATTATATTGTTCAAACATAGGCACTACTGCAACCTGAAATGCTCTAAAATCTCCCCAGTATCTGCAGGGTGCCAGCAGAGAACGGTCCCACAGGACTCGTGCACCCTCGTGGGCCAGCAGCAGGGTGCCAGGTCAGACATCCCATGGCACGTGACCCTAGCCCAGGATGGCTCATGTAGTGGTTGGCAGTCTGGGGAAGAAATCCAGCAATCATGCTTGTAAACATGTCACCTGACATATGAATGTCACTAAAAGTAAAATCACACCTAGTCAAAGGATACATAATTGAGACACATTACACATACAAAGTTTTCCTTTGTGAATTTATGAAGCTGCATTTTAAAAGAAAACACCCATGGAATAATTCTCACAGAAGTCAGATAGCGTATTTTGCACATAAAAAGAGATTAAGCTGAACTGCTGTTGCTAAACTGTCTGCCGTGCCAGTGTATTTTCAGCTTGACAGTAATTGGCGGCAAAAGAAAACAACATGCATTTTTTCTGTTACTTACCAAAGAGGATATCTTTGCCTATCTGAAGGAAAGAAAAGAAAACAGCTGTGAAGGCTATAGCTGCTGAAATTCCCAAAATAATGAAGACTTTCATCTACAAGAAAGAAGAGATAATTGTTGACAAAATACATACCTTCATCTTCTAATTAGAAGCCATACTATAAATAGTTTCCCACATACAGTAAATTTTATTTTTAAATTAGATTTCTAGCCACATGTTTAACTATGTTTTTGAAGTTCAAAATATTAATTTTTAGAAAAAACTGCCATTCACTTTCTCTTTTCTCCTTCCTTCCTTATTACATTTTTTCCATTTGGAGAAACTTCTAGCACAAGGAGATACATCACTTTATAACATAATATGTTCTGACAATTTTGGCAACACTTAGCCTACATATTAGAAATTCAGCAATATTTTACCATTCATTTTGAACTTCCCTGTGCACTGACATGATTTGATTATAAATTAGTCACTGCACATAAGATAATGAAACTGGTCAAACTACTAATAACATTGACCAGACCCCTTATACTTCTGTCCGTGTATAACTGTGGGATCAAAGCAGCACAATGAATATGCTCCCATGGCAAATGTGAGCTGCAGTCTCCATTTCAGTGCACTGGTTTTCTGGTAGCTATTGCCGCAGTACAAATATAGAAACGAACCAAAAGGTAACATTTCTCACGTGCATTATGTTGATTGGAGAATGAAAGATTTATAATATTTTTAGTTCTATATGCTAGAAAGAGAAAATTAATAATTTACAAATCAACTCTAAAAATTCAGGGCCACAATATTGCCCACAGAAACTCAATGTGAAAACACCCCTTCTTTTTACATTTTATGAGTTAATATGATGAATTTCTTTAGGAAAATGACAAGTAAAAGTTTTATAGTCTGACCTTTTGTCTGTTGAGGAGATTATCTTCCACAGTTCTGTACTTTATCGATGGCAGTAACTGTTCTGAAATCTGAAAGTGAAGTACTTTCCAGAGGCCCAACTTAAACTGTCAGCTTTATGCACTGTTACTCACTCAAGCTTTAAAAGTGCAAATGGTTTCAAAATCTTTTTGTCCACAGTATGTTCCCACAAAGTAGAAATTGACGTTAATGCTCGACTTGTTTATTTTTGTCCCTCTAGGAACCAAGAGCTACCTGTGTAGTCAGTTCTGATATCAGAGTTGCTTTGATGGAAATGTGAAGGACAAATGTTCAGATTGAAAAAAAAAAAACCTATTGCCATGCAATTCGGTAAAACAAATTCTGGGTACACTTTCACTAGTTCTCTTTGTCAATGTATTTGACAGAGAAGGCAACTTTTTTGTCCTATTTTCTGTGTTCTAGCACTAGCGCTATACCAAAATGACCTTCTTAAACTCAGATGATAATCTCCAGATTGCCCACCAACTTCCTTGAACCACTTTTTGTTTTGTGCTCTTGGATAATTAATTTCACACTTATGAGCCTACTTATTTTTCTTTAGTTACACTGTTCAACCTGATTGCTTCTTCTAAAGTCAATATTTTGACCTAAAGAATCTAACTAGCTGTTTTTTTCCCATTTCCTATATAGGCAGAGAGATCAAAATCAGAGTTGGAATCAGGATTGAGGATTCCCTCGTTTCATCTTTGCTGGTCTCGACAGGGAGATCACAAGGTGGAGCCAAAGATCAGCGTTTTGATCTCTGCCATAGGATATACGTAAAGTGGGGGTTGGGTATCAGGGAGCATCCTGGAGCTGGTCACTGTGGTACATGGTAGCGAAAGAAAACCTACAAGCATGTAAACTGGCTTGAGGTAAAACTCAAGATTATTATTATAGCAAACTTCAGCTCAGGAATATCATCCATAATCCTGTTGCCTGCAAAGGTGAGTGGACATGGGTAAAAAGTGAGCTGAGAGTAAAGGGAAACAGACCTCTACTGGAAAAGTAGGCTTATGATCCTTGGTTGGGGGCTTTAAGGTTGCAAACAAGAAGACAAACTTGCAGTGCCTCTTTAACCTCATTCCAAATTGCAAATCTTTTAAGGTTTTTTCCTTACATAAGAAAACCTAAAGAAGACTGGCTTCTTCCATGGCACAGCAAAACATTGAGAAAAACAGATCCATTCCAAACACCTAACAGAATAAGGAGATTTCACCTATATTCTTTCATATACTTGAAAAGTATCAGAGGTTTCATTTCTAGAGTCGAGGAGCTTTCTTAAAGTGAAAACCAGGTCTGATTTTCTTCGCAGTTTCAGAGTCAAAAATCAAAGCTGCCCCATTTAGTTCAAAAGGAGTTTACCTACATCAAGGTTTGTTTAAAGAAGGATCTCAGTCTTTGCTCATTGGTTGCAGTTGAATTATTTGTCAACATTGGGCTTTAGATGGTTGCATGCAATAAATTGGTCTATGATGAAAAATTTGAATGGCAGTATATATTTTGTGTTTTCCTGATATTAATTTAAGAGTATTAATGCTTAAATCCCCACTGACCCTCAGACAGTTTTGGTTAGAAGGTTTGGGAAGTCTTAATTACACTGGACTGATACAACAGACACAGTTGTGTTCCCATTCTTACTGGAGCTCATTCAGAATCCTGTTACTGAAATCTGCTGAAAAAGAATTAAGAGGGACAAGTCTAGTGGCTCAAGAACAACCTTAATTTTTTGAATCCAAGATTCATATATTGCCTGCATGTCAGCGCAGATAATCTGGATTAACATCTTGCTGAATGTATCCCCTTTGTTCTGGATTTTCTGTTAGCTGCCTGTCTTCAGCCATTCTTTCCACAGAAAGGGTGTCAGACCTTTCTGCCCGGCAGTGAAACCGCACAGATCAATGACTGTCTAAACAGGGAGTACACGACAAGTATAAAACAGTCCTTATGCTAAACAGCACTCTTAAGAAAAGGAGCAGTGAACCTTAGCAGTTAACTGTATTAATATTATTAAGTTTAAAATTACGTGACTCATTCAATTTGTTATATTCCCAAGATTTGAATCTGCACATGAACAGTTCTGTATCTGTGTTCTTAAAAGTTAAAGACCTATAAAGTAAATCTTTGTGTTGTTGATAAAAAGATAAATTCTGTTCAAGGAAATACCCCAAGGAAATACCCCAAAGTGATAGAATTTCAGATTATTCACACATACGAATTTCTGCAGACCTCCTATGGTATTCAGAAAAATTAACTCATACTTAAAATATTATGCAATTGCAACTCATGTTTGATACAGGGAACAGACACATTTCTATAACCTCAGAACAATGCTTACATTTGCAGTGTAACACCCTGCAGCCCTACCAGGCTCTTGGAGGCATCATCAGTTCTTACAGGCACTGGATTAGAATGAGAGACCTCCAAGATAAATCTGTGCAGCTGCAGGAGCTATTTTTGACAGCAGATTACACCATTTTGTAGTATTTAGTGGCAATCCTGGGCTCTAGCATGATGTGAAGGACACTCTGTTAATATGGAAGTCTAATCTATAATAGAAAAATTAGCCTCTGATCTTCTGGCTATTCAAATTCCAAGAACACTCCTTTGCAAGAGAACAGGGAAAAAGTGCATTTAACTGTACAATACACCAACAGAAGCAATTTCGCTGAAGTTCCCGCTCGAACAGGGAAAAAGTGCATTTAACTGTACAGTACACCAACAGAAGCAATTTCGCTGAATTTCCCACTTAACATGATGCAAACGGTGATTAATCTCATTGTAGTTAGTTCAGCAAAATGTCAGCAAGTTAAAAAATGCAAGAAAAGGTGAAAGAAAAGTAGTTTACAAGGAGAGATCAGTTTAGGTGGGTTTCATCAATACTATGACTTTCTAGACACTTCAAGTACCTAGTTTTTTTCTGGAATTATTTCCATTTTGTTAGAAACATTTTTCGCTATTATATTCCCTTCAGTTAGAGAAGACCTTGCAGAGGTCTCCGAAGCCAGAAATGGGATCGGGAGGGTGAATAAGTAGCGATCATTCACTATCTCTTCCAGCACAGAGCTAAGGGTCAAGTAGGTAGCAGGTTGAAAACAAACAAACAAAGGCAATTATTTAGACAACACATAGTTACACCATGGAACAGCTTGTGTCAAGAAGTTGTGGTAAAAAATTTCATATGAGTGCGTAGAAATGTTTTGACATTTTTGTGGGATAAAAATAGATTCCAGCCTATAAGATACAAGATTTGCACTAGGAACCCACCGAATCACAGACTGACTATGGCTGCAAGTTTTCTTGTCCTTTTTTTACAGGCTGTTCTCAGCACTGTTGCTTTTTGTCAAATGCAAAATACAAACCTAAATGGCTCTTAGGACTAATTTTTATATTTCTCTGTAGACTTGAAGCTTGGCTTAACCGGTAAACATAGCTGTCTTGAATTAGATGATAAATAATAAGTGAAAAAATACACTTACATATAGTGGCTAAATAGTTCTATAGTAACGAAATAGTTCGGGTGTTACTCCAGTCTTTTTACAATAGATTGGGGGTGGGCAGGGGGGAATTTATCTACCTCTATATATCTACTTTTTCTCAGGCTCTGTGATTAAATTGCTGTTGCATAATTCACAAAGAGCTAAAAAGATCGGGAAATCAACTGAAGCAGGCCAGTAAATAACTAAACGGTTGGCTGTAGTAACTAACAGCATCCAGATAAGCAGTACTATACTTTAGTATAGTATATACTAAGTACTATAAGTACTAATATATATACTAAGTACTATAAGTAAAGAAGGACAAGAAGTGCTTTGAACCTTTACTCTTGCAATAAGTAGGCTTGAAGAAGGAACGAGCAGCTTGCTGATCTGGAAGAATTTGATGGTCTGTGGCTGAATAAACTATTTATCCATCTGGATGATTTGGTACCTGGTTTTCCAAATGCCATGCTTGTTCTCTAAAATAACGTCTCTGCCTTTGCAGATTAGTTAGGGTCTCATCCTGAAGAAGAAAAGTTGTCCCAGGCTGGTGGAATATATCTTATGTTCTTGTCTTTCCTTAGGCTAATAGTTTGCCTTGAATAAGATCAATAGGATTTGGTCATTACATACTGATTTTAATGTGTGATGCTGAAGTCATGTTCTCAGATAAATTATTTTTCTCAGAAACAGATGGAATATAACATGTAAATAACTTGGATTACTGAAATTCAATTAACATTAACTGAATAAATCTATAGACCATGACATTGTCTTGTTAAAAATGTTAACTTAAACCCGAATTGACATTATATCTCATGCAAGCAAAAAATATTTAAAACTCAAGTTACAGGAAGCATCCATAAGAATTTTTTTAAAATGTGCTGTGATTTATTATACTTCGTAATAAATACAGAACAAGACCCTGCAAAGATAAATTTAGCTGCAGAGGAGAGTCCACTCAATTTCTTGTGTCTGAATTCATGCTAACTCCGTATATCACTGTTTGAAAACTCTGCCTTAACTAAAGAGCAAATTATGATTTACGTGAAAGAATGTGGAACGGATGAACAGTTTTCAAGGTCTGTAGAAGGTCTGAAGTTCAGTGGCTTCAATCACAAACACCTTTTAAAATGAGACCGAAAATTAATCTTTCATCTTGATAGAGCACTGATTTCAGACCAAACACAATCTCTTTCAGACAGATCATTTTAATGGTGAGATTTCTGCCTTCTTACAATGCTTGGCCTTCTTGCAGAGACCACAGCAGTATCATATAGTGAAGTTTATGCCTTAAGGATGGTAGGTAGATGCATCATACCTCATGTAGCCATAAAGCTGATCAAATACTACCAAGATTAACAAGCATGATCTTTTGTAACTTAGCAGAAAACAGAAATAGATTTAGGAAAGTAAAAACAATGACCACATAATACAATTATGACAGACCAATTTCAGTATTCTGCCTGCTGTGAATGAGACTCTCAGCATGGTTAGTGACAAATCCACAACAGGATTTAAGATTCCAGAAGAAAAATTGGGAAGTGCCAGTACTGAGAGTGATTCATTGCCATACTCAAAGCATGCACAGGTGGCAGATGTTCCTGTCCTCCTTTTGTAGTGCTTTGCAATGAGTGAAGTATTCTGTGAATATTTCCATGACGGGAACCCTGACACATGGATTTCTCTCATCAGAAGCTCCTTGGATAGCAGTAAGAAGCAGACCACTGTCTTTCACCTCCTGCCTCCCAACACCAACTTACTGTGAAAATCCAGAAATCCAAAGATCCCAGCAGCGGCAACATGTTTTCCTTTTGCACCCATCACTTGAAAGAAAGAAAAGAGAAGGCATAGTCAAAGTGCTCAAGAAAAGGACGTGGACACCTGTAAAAGAAGAGGAGCAGAGAATCATGACTGGAGAGAGACTCTGCCTTGCAGAGAGCAGTGCAAATGCCATACCTTTGTAGGAATGGGGCCTGTGAGATAACGTGGTGTGGGGATTAACGAGGTGTGGTCGTTGCAATGTGCTGATGGAGTTAATAGGCTGCTGGTGGGGGTGATGGGCTGTCGGGTGGAGGCCAGAGAGCCCTTACTGCTCTATCAGCTGGATGGAAGGGGGAGCGATACCTGTCACGGTTCTGTTTGGGCCTTGCCCAAGACCCACAGCCTGACCGAAGGTAATTAACACCCTCATTATCCCTCATTTACATATGAAAAATACACCAAACTGAGAAAGTGGCTGTCCCCCCCTTCCACTATGGCGGCTTCAACAGGTAATTTGACTACAGCCTTGCCTCCACTTTGCCCAAAAATATACATTCGGCATTTGAAATCCTTCATGGCAGAGCATGAGAAAAATGACCTTACTTTGCGGGAAAGTTGACGGGCTTGCTCCTCTCTCCTCCCCAAAGCAGGGACGCCTCTTTGGTAAGGTTTGCGCTTCCAACTCCCTCGGATGATACTTGGGTAGAGAATATATATTTAGTGCTAATGCAGACAGTGTATTTATCACTGGCAATCTATAAGAATCTGTATCTGTTGCTTCAATAAACTACAGTATTTGTGCATCTGGCCATGTTAGTTCAGTGAACGTGACCAGACTTATAGTGTGTCGTGCTATTTGTGCATCCGGCCATGGTAGTTCATGGAACACAACTAGACCTACGGTGTATTGCACTATTTGTGCATCTGTAGTCACGCTGGTTCAATTTAATGCTGAATTGGCTATTGAATGTGACCGGACTTACAGTGCTGTATTGGGCACCACTCAGAATCTAAGCCCAGCCGCCCCCAGCCCCTCTAATATCTGAGCGCAAGCTGGAACACAAGGGGGTTTATTTTCTGCCAAATTTCGCTACCCTTTAACGCAACAACAATGAAGCACATTTTAGGGTAGTTGTATATTCTCAGCTGTTCTTATTACCTGGGTCAGGTGTCTTAGTATGACAGCATTGGTACATCCCATTCTGAAGACTCTTACTCTCTCTGCACACTGTCCAAAAAGTCTGGGTTTTTCTAGGCTGGATACCTTCCCAAAATTAGGCATTACAGCTGTCGAGATTGTGATGTGGAAGCCCCTCTGTGGGCACAAATATTCCAATAACTTGGAGAGCAGCGCTTGAATTCCTCCTCACACTTAAAAGTTTTCTGCTGGTTTGCTTTAGTGAATTGCCTGGTAGGTTCCATTTTCCCAAGCGTGGCATTGACTTTCCAAATTTATTATTTAATTTTTAATTAATTTTTTTATTAATTCAAAGATAAAGGCAACAGTAGATATTAACACAGTAAGAAATAATTTCAGAGGTGGAATTGTCAGTTTGGAGAAAGAGGTAATAAAGGGAAATAAACATCCAGTGAAAAATTAGACTTCTATTCAGTAAATCAAGCAATAAAAGAATCTCTCAAGATGGCCACCAGCTCATTAGATGGATTGTTCACTAGACACATCCTACATTATAAACACATTTTGTTAATTGAAAAACACATTTTAAATCTAATGAGATACTCTTGAACTGTTTTCATCCAAGTTTGTATTCACTCAGGCAAATGAGTATGCTTCTGAATTAATCTCCAAATTTCCATTAGTCTGTCACAAATCAGGAAAGTAAATGATCTGAAGAAGTTAAATGAAACATTCTTCATGGGCGCTGATATTAAGAGGTCACACAGCACTACTCTCTGGGACATTTAGTGTTCAAGTGAGCCTTATGACTGAGTAATAAAAACATCTTGGCTATCTGACGTCATGTCAAGGTTCCACAAATCTTGAGCTGTTATTTTTAATGCCTTGATGAGTTTGAAGCATTCTGTAGCTAGATAAAGTATGTTTTAGAAAACTCTCAGACTGAACAAACAAGAGATGTTACAGTTTTCTTATTTTTATGTTGAAACATCCAGATGAAAAAGGCACATGAGAATTATCAAGCATGCAGCACTAAATAGTAACTAACAAGAATGAAACCCATCATATTTAAATGACTATTAATAAGAATCAACACATTGTTAACAATTAAGCAGTGGTTACCAAACAGCTGAAGGAACAGGGAAGAGTATGTATGCGAGAGAGTGTGTATTTGTATACACATATATATATGTATGAAATTACATAGACACAACAAAAGAACTAATTTTTCACTGAAGTCTTCATATCTGAATTGAAACAAAATTAATAATAAATACCATGGTAGACTGAAAAATCCAACAAAATTATTTTAATACAGCCAAATATAAGGTGATGTATTTGGAAATAAATTGTGCAGACAATATACACATGATAAGAGAATCTTGAAAACCTGCGACCCAGGAGAATAAAAAAGATATAAAAGAATCATCCCTGATTCTCAACAGACCTTTCAGGTTAATGTTCTGGCAAGAGAAAATAATGTGTGCCCCTGAGATGTAAAAGGAGAATTAAAAAATAAAATTGATTTATTGTCATTATATGGAATTGATAACACTACTACAAGGTCATCATGTCCACTATTGAGGTCTGGAGGCTGCGAGTTAGCTTTAACAATGTGAGGCTTAAAGCAGGGAAGGTGCTCGGTTTGATGAGAAAATGCTGAGGACTGACATCTGATGCGGTTGGGCATTTACACTTGGAAAAAAACCCTGTAGGGAGCAAGCTTTCAATTCTGCAGAAAAAGATGTAAGAAAATACAGTACCTGTGAGCTGTACTGGAGTCAAACCACCTTGACCATGAAATAAAACATAACTTGCAAGTAGCAAAAAAAAACAAAAATTGAAAGAGGTTACAAGGGTGTGCAGTGAGGAAGAAAGAGAAGGAAAGCTTTCTGCACAGGGTCCTGGCTCCCCGGGCATGTCTTAGTTCAGGGCTCTCTCATACAATTCCCTTGGGTACCACTGACCGGTACTGTAGCACCAGCTCTGTCTAAGAAGGAGCACAAATCCAAGAATTGCCAGAAAGAACACCGTTTGTGCCTCCTCCCCCAGACTGGTAGCCAACACCTACCTGCTGCCCTTCCCGTCCTCCCCAGTCCACGCTCCTGCCCAGTTTCCTGGCCCTGCTCTGCTGCGGGCGGCGAGGGGCTCCGGCTGGGCAGCCCCCCATCAACGACCACCTGTCTGGCTGACTTTTTAACCACCAGCTTAATACAGGGTATATACTGGTACGTAGGCAGTTAATTATGGGTGGTCTGAGATGAGGGCTTGCCTGGAAGATCAGCTCATGTTTGTATTGCTGTAAACTGCCTCGACATTTTTGCATATTGCTATGTGTAACACAGTTAGAAAATATATAAGTCTATTTTTCCCAACAATGTACCCCTTATTTCTTCAGTTATGCAGTCAATCCCTCATGCACAAGGTAGCCCTTTCTTGGCTGACAGAAAAACAAATCTGTGCACTAGTCAGATCAATGGTGTTTGACAGCAGAATTGTTTGCCTTCTGAGAGGATCGCAGTTCCCGTCAGAAATAACGAAATTTGTATTAATGACAAATAAACTCTTGGGAGAAATGTCCTTTGGTGGGATGCAACTTTTTGTAGATTTTTTTGGTAGCACACTGGCAACGTGTGGCCCCAAAGGAGGTCTAACCTTATTTCATTGCACTGCTGAACGCACTCAAAATACATATCTATGGTACTGTAATATAAGTGCTACAAGTCCATACCATGTTTTGCACTGTGTAATTTTGCAGCATTTTGATACCCAGCTCTTCTTTCTAGTTTTCAGCAATGTCATCAAGGATCAAAGAACTTCTCATTCAAAAGGCACACACAGAAGACATGGATGCCTTTCTCTGGTACAAGGTACCAATGCCATATGGTGGAGCTTGTGTACAAACACTGGAGTCTCTGGAACGGAAAGCTGCTTCTGTAGAGTAAATTAAATGCACATAAGACACAACAGCTTTCACGTGTACTATTGGAAATCTCCTATTCAAATAAAGATGAGTGTAGCTAAACTGCCTGTAACAAACAGTGCCTAGCCCATGCTAATTCTTCTGCCATGCCTAGGGGCTGTTCAGCAGACCGTTGGCTGGCCTGGGGCAAAATCGTACCACAGGCAATTTTCACAATTTTACCCTACAGATAATCATAGCTCAGATCCCGAACGTTTCCTGGTATAGTTTAATTTACTAGCATTGAAGTAATGAAAGGGTCTTCACTAGAGAAATAACTTGGTTAAAAAAGGGTGCACTTTAATCAGTTTTTCACGGTCATTGAACGTGGCCAGGATGGAAGACAGAAGCATCTCAAACTCTTCATTGTGAGAAGGAATAGACCCAATAGTATGCCCAGGCTCTCCTGATGGCCTCTCTGTAGGACAAAATGAACTTCCCAGAGCAATAAGAGGAGGACATAATTAATCAATTTCGTGTGGGTATTCATCCATAAACAAGGACACACAATACGACAGGACCAGTAGAAGCTTTGGGATGTGACAAATATAATGTAATACCTTTGAAGGACCATGAATAAGAAATGACTCCTCTACCTGCAGAAATTATTAAGCAGAGTCTGAAGTCGTGTGTATAACTCATACAGATGTGTTTATAATCTTCATACATCATTTAAACCCAAATAATATTGTGACACCAGGTAGCTTTTCTTAATATACATAAATCTAGGAATGATGTCCATATTCTCTCCCCCCTGAGACACAGAGAAGTTTAGATCCTCAACTTCTTTTCAGCAGCTGCCTGACTGTAATAACACCTAAGTACCTGAATTGACATTAATAAAAAGTCATCACATTTGTCTGCCTGTGCAGCAGCATAACTATCCAGCAGTGTAACACAGGACCAAACAGCCTGTGACCTGGGGGAGGCAAGGCTCATTCTCACAGCTTGTTTCTTCTCAAGTCTGTCTGTAAGACATGAACACCGTGGACTACTGTCCCCTGTTGTCAACTATTTGGGCACAGGGGAGAGCTATTCACACACAGGGAATAGTATAGGGGAAAGGAAAATGCTGATGAGCGCAGAACTTTTATTTCTTAGGGATTTGGCAACCAGAGGAGTATGCTATGACTGCTCTGAATTAACTGTCACCTCTTAAGATCTCATCTAAAGCAAAGAAAAACAGCTTCATTTGCCAAGGCAGTGAATATATCTGCCTTATCAAAAAGGTGACTTTTATGTAAGCTTGCATAGGAAGGAGGTCCTGGGAAACTGCAGGCTATTGAGTCTCACCTCAGTGCCTGGCAAGATCATGGAGCAGATTCTCCTGGAAACTATGCTAAGGCACATGGAAAATCAGGAGGTGGTTGGTGACAGCCAACATGGCTTCACTAAGGGCAAATGTGCCTGACAAACTTGGTGGCCTTCTACAAGAGGGTCACCTTCTACAATAGGGTCACAGTGTTGATGGATAAGGGAAGAGCAACTGATGTCAGCTACCTGGACTTGTGCAAAGAATTTGACACTGTCCCACATGACATCCTTGTCTCTAAATTGGAGACATCTGACAGATGGACCACTTGGTGGATAAGAGTGGATGGTCACACTCAAAGACTTGTGGTCAACGGCTCCATGTCCAAGTGGAGATTGGTGACGAGTGCTGTTCCTCAGCGGTCGGTGTTGGGACTGGCACTGTTTAATGTCTTTGTCAGCAACATGGTCAGTGGGATTGAGTGTACCCTCAGCAAGTTTGCTGATGACACCAAGCTGAGTGGCGCGGTTGATGTGCCTGAGGGATGGGATGCCATGCAGACAAGCTTGAGAAGTGGGCCCATGTGAACATCATGAGGTTCAGCAAGGCCAAGGACAAGGTCCTGCACCTGGGTAGAGGCAACTCCCAGTATCAATACAGGTTAGGGGATGAAGGGATTGAGAGCAGCCCTGCAGAGAAGGACTTGGGGGTGTTGATTGATGAGACGCTCACCATGACCTGGCAATGTGCACTGGCAGCCCTGAAAGCCAACCCTATCCTGGGCGGCATCACAAGCACTGTGACCAGCAGGTCGAGGGAGGGGATTCTGCCCCTCTGCTCCGCTCTGGCAAGACCCCCTCTGCAGCACTGCCTTCAGCTCTGGGGTCCTCAGCACAAGGACATGGATCTGTTGGAACGAGTCCAGAGGAGGCCATGAAGATGATCTGAGGGCTGGAGCACCTCTCCTATGAGGACAGGCTGAGAGAGCTGGGGTTGTTCAGCCTGGAGAAGAG
>NW_009625878.1:0-29709 GCF_000690535.1 Cariama cristata | reverse complement strand
GTGAGGGTGGTGAGGCAGTGGCACAGGTTGCCCAGAAAGGCTGTGGCTGCCTCATCCCTGGAAGTGTTCAAGGCCAGGCTGGATGGGGCTTTGAGCAACCTGGTCTGGTGGAAGGTGTCCCTACCCATGGCAGGCGTTTGGAACTAGATGGGCTTTAAGGTCCCTTCCAACCCAAACCATTCTATGATTCTATATTAAATACTCCACTGCCATATCAACATTAGCTCAACATGAGCAAAGCTCTTGCAGCATAGTAAGCATGTCTTGGGTAATGCGATGTACTTTCACTGTCAGAGAGAGAGATTAGCACAGGCTGTGAAAGGCAGATACGAGCAGGTTAGAACAAGGTAGAAGGTGGCAGAAAGAGCAGATATATCCTTTAAAGGGGAACACGTAAAAAATGGCAACTGTAATGGTCAGAAAAAGGCATAACTTTCCTGGAATTCTGCCTGTGCCAGTTGCAGTAATTATATGGCAGGACGAAGCTGCCAGCAGCAATGTTTGTTTTCTGTGCAACAGCCAGGCTGTGGTATGCATAATTAGCAAGCAGATGGCTAGAGACCCAGAGGGACGATAGTTTCTGACAACTTTTGCACTCCACTGCTTGTGCCATAACATCCTTTTTAAAATAGCGCATGTGCCAGGTCTGGGTAATGGTTTAACAGATGCTTCATCTTGGTTTCAGGACAGCAGATGCAGGAAAGTTTCTCTGAGAGCCAGGAAGGAGATGTTCATGAAGCTGTAGATGTTCCAGTACACATGACCTCGTACAGATGTACATACGCTCCTTTAGCCCTGAGAATGCCAGGAAGATATAGATTCAGTGTGGGAAGGTGCAGAAGTTCAACTCTTCCCATAAGAGCCCAGTACTTTACGGCTCACCTTATACAGTAAACTGACTGGTTTGCTCAGTTTTTGGACTGCAGAATTTGGATCTGAGATCTGGAGACCAGATGCTGGTTTAGAAGATGCTGGAAGCTTAAACAGGCACAGGCACAATGTGCCTTAGTTACATGGGCCCTCTTACAGAAATGTGAAAGGGCCTCCATTAAAAGTATTATTAGTAACATCCTATGGCTAATATTATTTTTTCATATTTCAGAGTATCTTGTATTGATCAACTACAATAGCTCTCAAGAATAAAAAGCTTGCTCAGAGAATGAAATAGGTAAGAATGAATTGGCAAAGGGCAGTCAGGAGGCTTTGGGTATGCTTAGATACAATACTTGTGCAAAAATAAAGTTGTGGCCTCTCATTTAAATCTGCTTCATGTGTCAGCGTTAACCTGACCTGTGTGTGAGAGCCATTATGTTCAGGTAGCTCAGCTGCCTCTGCACCCTTTACAAACTGCTCTGACTCTCTGCTTTTCCTCACTAGTTTCTGTTGAAACCCCCCAATTACTTTCTCCTCTTTTCTTTCCAGCTGTATTTTACCTTGATCTCATTTATCTCCTGACGTTTCACTTTTTCCCCATGTTCCCCACATTGGTCGAAGCTTTGAGGTGTAACTGTCTCACCCTTTCCTTAAAGCAAATACAACTAATCTCTAAAGTGAGTTGGATAAGAGCACAAATTTCAACAAAATAGCTCTGAAAATAGATAAGATTTAACTATTCAGGGCAAGACATTCAAATACAAGGCCCACGCCTTTTGAGGACCTTTCTTCCAGCCTTGATCTTTTTCTAGCAATTTTCAGTAACTTTATAGTTGTCACAAACTCTATCAACTCATCTGCATCACCAGGAAATGTCTTACCTTATAACCCCCTTTTGACCCATCTCTATTCCGTGTTTTTTCCATCCTGCTTCCTGCCCCACCACCCCAGTGCCCACCTGGGTATGCTCAGTGTTAAGGTCTGAGCGGGGACACCACTCTGATTCCCAGTTACAGGTACAGGCATTCATCACTTTTCCAGGCCAGGACAAACTCCCTCTGTCCCTTCCCTCGCTTACCTTTACCTCTCTGTCTTCATGCAGGTCTCTTTTGCTGATCCCACATTTCTATTTCCAGTTTTCCAACCCTTCCCCATGCCCCCACTCTCCATTTGCTCTGCCTTTCTCCATCCCTTCCTCTCTATTTTGCCTCATATTCTTTGTCCTTACCCTACTTCTTCTGACCTGGGTCTCTTAATTGTCACTTAACCATTCTCCTGGTTTCTGTCACAATTTTGTATCTAACAGGGATGGTTCTTACATGCTTTAAAACCCATGAACAGGTAGACAAATACCCTTTAGGTAAAATATTTGGATTTTGTAGTGCACCTTGCCAAACTGTCAGACTGGTGTAGGTCTGCGGAAAGGACCTGGGGCTGCTGCTGGGTTGGGAACTACGCACTCCGAGAGCACAAGAAAAGAATTCTTGTTCTGCAAATCTGAGCTTGTTGCAGCTTCTTAGGTAGGAAAGGGTGAGCTCTTAAACCAGCTACCTCTGTGCAGGGTAGGCAATAAGTATTTCATGCAATGGGAATTTCACAGATGGCAGAGATACTGAGCAAGTAGTCTTAAGTTCTTCTTGCTCTACTTTTGACACTATCAAGTAAAGTTCCCCCTTCGGATGCACAAAAGCCACACCTGAATCATTAAACAAGGCTGCATGTGAACAACAATGTCCAGCTCTCAGAAGAAAGAAAAGGAAGACAACCTTTTCTCTTTGGGTAGTTAAAAATTAACCTACCCGTTTCTCTGTCAGGTGCAACGCTAGCAGTCCTGAGTTCATAGGCTGTGGTGAAGACTGAGTACGACCTAGTTTAATAAAACTAAACTGTGAAGAATAGCTCCCTTTTTTGGAAAAAGTCAGGAAGGTTACAACTAACAGCAACCAGCATTAAAAATCATACAAACAAAAGAAATGCTACTACTTTAAAATTAGCCACTGTCTAAACATTTTTTTCTGCAGTCAAAAAAAAAAAATCTTTTTCAGCAGAGATTTTATTCTCTTTTGAGCTACATGCTGCAGAAAATAATTCAGGTCTGTCATTCCAAGCATGAAGTAGAACAAACCATCTGAAATAGTTAATATAATTTAGTGCAAAGCAATTACATCTATTGCCATGAGAAGCACAATTTACTACCACAGGGAAGTGAAAAAGTCCAATATGTCACAGTAAAATGCAATTTAAGCTGCACATAAATGAGACCTTCCTCACATCTCTGCATTATTTTCTTTGGAAAGGGGACCAGAGCTCAGGATTCCACCTCCTCAGATGAGTGCCCTGCCTGCCAGGTTACAGAAGTTTGCACCTTACTCTGGGCTTACTCTCCTTCCTCAGCAAATCTGCCTCTTCCCCTCGATAGTATCACAACCTCAGCAGGAGGCCCAAAAGTGCTGCCATTCACAGCAGCCTCTTGAGACGAAGGCGGCAGCTACGACGTTGCACCCAAGGGCTCCGGCAGATGCCGAGGAAAGGAGGAGTAGTTGCTTAAAGAGCGTGCAGCCCCCCTGGCCATCTGCCCTGCCCCTCCTGGCCTTCCTCCATTGCTGCTGCCCAAAGGCTGGCACACGTAACGAGACCTCTTCAGGGACCGCTGGAGTTAAAATGCCAGACTGTGATCTACGATGCAGGCACATGTTCTCCTCTGCTGCCCCTTCTCAGGGAATAGCTCTGGGCAGAGAAGGGGGACAGGCAGGAAACGATACCATCCAAGAACCTAGCTGCTCTAGCAGCTCGCTTGTTAAAACAACATTTCCCTCTCTGGGTCCAGGGCTGTAATCAACAGGCAGTTAAATAACGGGGTCATTCTCTCTCTCCCCACCTGGAAGTCTGTATTTTAACAGAAATGGCAGCTGCCATGACATTTTGTGACAAGACTGGCCTGACTGCACTCTAAAAGTGCACTATAGCATCAAGCCTTTCCCTGGACCCAGTAGCCCCCTCCCAATGGTTTACCCTCTGCCTACAGGGAGCACACATCAGCATACATGGAAATTTGGGGTATTAAGGATGTTTAAAGATTTACAGCCTTCAGATTTGGTGACAGACAGGAGACTTCTTCTGTGGTCGCTTTTTCAACCTCTACTTTCGTCTAAGTCTCACTTCAGATACAGTTTTGTGATACTAGGATACCTCTTGATTTAAGAGCTGTGTTAACTACTTACAGATTGTCTTTGGTTATGCTGTATTGGCATTGCCTAAGACAGAAAGATGGCTCCATTACTAGCAAATACTGTTTTTCTCTTAGGTTTAAACTCAGGATTTGTTTTTCATTCAAAATATATTCTGTTCTTCTCGAAATACTGTTATTTCCTTTAAGAAGAATGTCTTTCTACAATTACCAGTCCCTATAGGTGGATGATTCCACTATTAGCAGTATGAGTATCACCTATATGACGGTAAATGTTTTCTTCTTAGAGGCTAGATATACTACAAGACTTTAAAAAAAAAAATTATAAAACTTTTCTGGGGTCCCTTTTCCAAACCTCTGCCCTGTAGAGTTGATAGTGACCCTAATGCTGTTTTCCTTTGTTAGCAAAGCAAGGAACAAGTATACAAGAAATCTCAAATTACAAATCTGAATTATGCCCAGCTTTGAAGGCTGCAGACATTTTGCTGTTTAGCACCTTTCAGTTCAGGACTTCAGCCCTGATCTCTCACTGAAACAAATGTATATCACGGTCATTATGTCCACCTGTAAATCTCAACTGGCTGCATTTAAACTATGGGAAGTGGGAGTACTTCTAATTCCTTATTCCAAATTATAGACAAAGGTCAGACCCTGACTCTGTCTTGTCCTGTTTAAGACTGAAAGCACTTGTTATGTATTCCTCTCTCTCCATACCTGGATTTCCATGGCCAAAACTCGTCTTCATGGCTGAAGGAAGCTGTGGTGGCCAGGTCCTCTCGCTGGTTGATCACAGGAAGGACTGCGGGCTGCATCATGGATCACACCTTGGCTTCGTCATAGCAACTAGATCAAGCCCACGATGAGTTATTAAATTAAAGGCGAAATGTGACTAAGTCCTTTACTGATCCAATTACAAAACTTTCATTTTAAAATGTAAGAAACCCACCAAATCACCTATGATAAAATATAAACCTCAAATAGCTGCTAACAAATCCCTCATATTTATTTCATAAAAGAAAAACACACCAATGAGCAATAAATTATTTATTCAAAAACATCTATACAAAATAACACTCTTGGAGATAAACACTTTTACATTTTTAAAGTGCATCTCTTAATTGCTACAATATTTGATTTACTAATTTACACTGTACATTCATAATTTATAAAAAAAATAATTGGTGAATATTTTTCCAGTTGGATGTTAATAACAGTGACAGGGAGCACATATTCCATTATAGAAATCACTTTTGAGGTGTGTGCATATACAAACTATTCATATCCAGATGTAAAGACAACACTGTGACAATAGCAAGAGTATCACTAGAAAGTGGAATTACAGTATACTGTACGATAATAGTTTCTCTTGTTATAAAAGGTTATTTAAAAGTGCAAAATATATACACTCTGCCTTTATATTACTTCCCAGTTTAATCTTTACTGCTTATTAAATCCCTTTCTGAATTCCTGAACTGAACAGATAAAATTACAGTAATTTTACACTATGTAAATCTACAATCATGCACATGTTGCAAGGCTGCATTTCCAATAAAAAAAGAACAAAAGCAAAGCTACACACACACAAAATACTGCATTTCAGATGCCTTTTTTAATTTGCCAACTGAAATACATAAAATGTGTAACAAAATACATAATGAATATCACTTAGATGTGAAACATTAGGAGTATGAAAAAATATCGTTAGTTTTTCTTTGTTTGTTAATTATGGGGTTACCTGTAAGTAGTTCCCTATACTATGATCACATTTACAGCATCATTTTGTTGCACAATATTTTGGCCCTCAATACAACCTTCCATTAAAAGGGAAACAAACCTGCAAAATGCAAAAATTCATAGAAAATCAACAAACTTTTAATTGCCACATGGCCAAGGTGAACAACATTCAAACAGTCTCTATGTGTCCATATAGAATTTGTATGTGTGTTTAGGCGTGGCTCTATTATGAGCTGCTGAACTAATGCATTTTTAGGACAAAGTTAGTGGATTGTCAGGAAACATTTAATAAGATATAGTTATTGGCTGCAATACAGTATACTAATGCAAATGTTTTTCGTCTTAAACAAGAACTGAGTTTATGTTGGTGTAAAGCTTTAAAACGGAAAATCTTCTGCTAATTATCCAGTGTAGCTCACTGATTTTTTTTTCCCCCCTCCTGTGCCAGAGACTTCAATATACATGATCTTTCAAAATTTATGTCAATTACTGAAGAAAAGATGATCTTTCCTTTTCAACAAAGAAAGATTTACAGGGTGGAAATAAGAACAACTAGCAATTAGAGGGGAAAACCTGAATGATAATGTCACCACTGATGATTTAATCCTATAAGCCCTGAGTTCTTAGGGAATTCCACCAACGCCCACTGACTTTCAAAGGCATGTCTGGAAGTGCTTTTAAAACATTTCCTATAAAGTGTCCACTGGATAGTCACATATCTTTTTCTTCTTTGGGTGAGCAAAAGAAGACATTAAAAAGAGTATCTGAAATACACACTTTTTCCAATGAACAACAGTACACAGCAATCAGCCTTATGCTGTATTGGGGGTTGCTGATGAGAATGTGAACCAACTCCAGACATCCCTGTTGGTGACACTCATACACAGGAGAAAAGCACTAATTTCATTAAAAACCTCCACACTTCATGTCCATAATGTATTTTTGCAAGTTTTCACCAAGAAGTGGCAATTGCCCTTTACTTTCCCAACAAGATCACAAGAAGGAGAGGAGAAACAATGGCTGCGTATTTCAAACTGATCATTTTGGGATGGAAATTCCCACAGCTGTAGCGCGTGGCTCTGTTACTAATGGTGTTTGCCAATCACAGTGGACAAATTTACTGAACATAGAAATTTCTGGAGATTTTGATATAAAAGTACATGTGGGAATGCTATTAATACAAATTTCAAGAACATGTAACAACTACTTTTCTCAAATAAGAAGTCAGTTAACTCTCCCTTCTTTTTACTTACCACTTTCACAAAGAATAATGTCTTGTCTCCATTTTTTTTTTACAGCTAAGTGAAACCTGAGTACATTCTGAGAACTTTAAGTCACCTTAATTTGAAATCATAAGTGATTTATGGAATGTTATCTTTACCAAACTAAGCCACTAATCATGTTTCTGTTGAAACAGGACTAATATTGGATTAATATACTATGAAATATGCCAAAATACTTGAACTAAAATTAAAACCCCCAATCTTATTGCATAACATTTGATTTACAGTGGATATGAAGCGAAATACAGATCTAAGCATCTAACATCATAAATTGTTATTCCTTTTTTTTTCTAATTATGGCTTATAGAACAAATACTTTTTTTTTTTTTTACTGTAATGGAATAAAGATAATGCAATAAGCATAAATAATTAATCATTTATGTACACCAGATAGTGTCATGTCAAACTAACTAACATTTTGTATTGTCAATACAGTGAGCTATCAGAAAGTTCAAGAAAGGGCTAAACTCCTATCTCTCTCTGTCTTTGAGAGGTTTAAGAATTCCAAAATATGTGTTGGGAATAAGAAGTTTTGAATAAATTGATTAACATAACATTTGGTTTCCAGAGGGAATGAACAGAGGCAGTAGACCAGATATGAAAAAACCCCACAGGGTGCTGATATAGGTGAAAAATATACAGTAAATGGCAGAAATATGACTAGTGAACAGGCACCTGCTGTGGGATGAGCAAACACAAAGGAATGAGATGAGCAAACTTTCAGTGACCAGCAGAGATCTGACCTCTTAGAGAATGGAATTTCATCCCCTGAGAGAATGTTAATGATGTCCCCCAAAAGGGACGGATGACATTATAATCTGGGGAACAGGGTAGTGATATATACATTCACACGCTTCAAGAAGAGATACAGTAAGTACTTGCATTTGCAAAAATGGAAGCACAAAAAGCACTAGCACAAAAAAGGGAAAAAAAAAACCAAACAAGATTTCATTTTCTCTCATAGGACCACTGTTACTTAATAATTGAGCAGTATTTCTGGTCATGCTGTGTGAGGAATTGTTGCATAATTCTCTTTTCCTGCTCTTCACATGTTTGTAATTGTGTATGCTGCCTACTCTAACCTGCATAACAGCTTCTCACGGCACACCCAGCATATTCCCAAGCACCTGGCTTCATGCTGTTCCAGTGGAGCTCATTAGTTAGCTTTTTTTTTTTTTCTGTTCGCATTTGAAGTTTTTCATTTGAGAGAGTGCTTTTACAGTTTAAATGTAATTTTCTTTCCCACCATTGAATACATATTTAAAATTACTTCTAAGTATCAGTAGTCTAGCTGACTGTTTATGGAGTAGAATATGCAGTCCTGCTCTTCATTACAAACACTGCACACAGCTATGGCATAAAGAAAAGTTATTCAACAGAAATAAGTTACCCATGTATAAGTGAAGATTAGAAGCACTTATATATGCTTTTGCAAAGCTTTGTGGTCTACAGACAAAAGCCTTGTGAATGCAGTTACCTCATTTACAAGATGGTTTTACTTAAGTTTTGCCTTTCTGACTGTAATCACGTTTTGTGATTACAAATCACAAATATTGTTTTCTCACAAAAAAAAATAACTATGTAAATGTTTGAAACTAAATGGCAAGTCATTCCAGTACACTTGTCTCTTATTATAAACTTCAAATTAGCCCTGTTTTGCCTATACATGGTGCACAAGAGACAAACGCACAAATTTTAGTCAGTGAATTAACCCAAGATGTTTCACTCTAAGTCTTCTACGTGAGTAGGCACCATTTTCAAAGTGGAGAAAACAGCGGTGGGCGCTGTGATCATCACAGTGAAGAACAAGCTGAGGAAGCACAGCTAAAATCATGGAATAGTATGGAACCAGGACAGTTAGGGAACACAAAAAGAAAGAGGAGAATCAGACATTTCTCATTTTCAGTACTTCCTGACAGTGAATTAGTTTCTGCCCTGAGCTGCAGTATGGGAATTTTTAAACGAGAAGAGGGTATTTCTCCATGCCTGGCTGGTCACCCTGAGAGCTCTGCTGTTATTACAGTGGAAGAACCTAGAAACATGGTTATAATCCAGGGCTTCTTTTCTGAAATGAAACATGGTAGCAGGAGAACTGACAGGCTGAGAATTCCCCAAGTGCTGGATCCCAGAGCCCCAAGCCTCTGCTGTCCAGACTTAGGCACATGGATTGCTGGTTGGGAGGAACTGCCAGATGCACAACAGTTGTGCATGGAAATCTACTTTGTTAATTCATCCCAGTAAGTACACTTCCAAATTTGGCTTATAATTCACATTAGGGTATCAGAAAAAGTTTTGTTTGTGCAGGTAGATCAGTTCAACCAGGAAAAAAAAGCCAACAACAAAAGTTAAGTATAGACAACCAAAAGAAGTACAAGAAAAAAAAATAATCAAATTAATATATGCTTCCCTATCAAGATTCATCCTCCTTTTCCTTCTAACAGTTGAAAAATCATACCTCTGTTTCAGAGATTTAAATATAATTCCTGGTCTCCCTTCCTTTCTCATCTTGCACTACCTTGCCAGCAATACTGCAATTTGTTACTAACTCGAAATTCTACTGAATACCTTCAGGAATTAGAGGTTATAGAAAAATATCTCCAAGAGCGAGCCTCTCTTGCAGAAGGTCTATGCTTTACTTTAACGCTTCTTCTATTGTCAACAATATTTCTGCCCCTTGGCAATATTGTTTGTGCTACACAAAGCCACTAGGTAAGTAATTGTGCCTTTTCCACTTTAAATGATCTGTTAATCAAATCATTTTCTGTTCAGCTCAAACTCAGCCTTCCACTACTTACATTTGTGCAGGCACAATTGAATTTGCCCTTTAAAGCTATTACAGTGACATCAAGTTTCCTATTCCTCACTGAATTTCACTAGAAAGGTATTTACTGAAGTGATTCATTTTATGACAGAGAACAAGGGCCCCAGCAGCCTGCTGAATACGTTTCACTGCCGGGTGGTAAAATTACTCTGTGTGTGTAAAAGACTGGGGCTGAGGCCACGCTTGCTTGCTCACACCTTGCTGATGTAAACTGCTTGTAATCCCGCTTGACTAACGGAAGCTTGGGGGGCATAGAAAAGATTTAGAGAATGCTGTGCTAAAAGAAAGGGTTTTTTTTTCCCTTAAAGACAGCTTTTCAGAATATTTTCCCCATTGCATTTAATTTTTAATTCAAGGAAGGAAAGCATTTTTTTTCTGGGTATAAACATAAAACTTTCCTCACTCTCAAAGAAAAATCTGAGACAAAATGCATATAAGAAATGGTGACTCTGCTTTCTGAAGCGGCAGAGGGGATGTTCAGGATGTAGGGTCTCCAGGAGTAAAGAGCAGTGATGGCTCAGGATAAAGCCACAAAGGAGTTAGGTGTGCATTTAAAGAGAGAAAGATTAAGCAATGATGCAACTGAACAGGCAGATGCTCTGGATGACCTCTCACATTTGAAAATGCTACAGTATTACAATTTAAAGTCTGACTTTCCTACTCTGCATAACTATGTTGCCATAAGTACAAAACAAATGGCTTAGTTTGATATGATTAAAAATTATTAGATTTTTTTAAAAATATAGCTTTTAATAGACTTTTCAAATACATCGTGTGCTTATTTTCTTATTCTTTTTCTACTCATAATGTAACTACTTCTGCTTGCTCCTGTCACACTAAGAATATTTTGCAGAAGTTCTTCTGTATTCTTAATTTTGTTTCAAATCCACCACTGAAGCACACTTCTGGTGGGGATAACCTATTTGCCCTGAAAAGTCAAAGGATAGATTTACAGATAAACAACCATAGGCACCCAACCTATCACAGCTTAATGACTTCCACTCATCAGCAGAGGCACAGCAACTGCCTGTATGCATACTCCTAGCCAGCTGCAGATATTAAATGAAACATGCTCAGTAAACAACTGCGAAGTTCTAGGAATTCAAAGTGAGTGCCTGTAGTGAGAAGATGGGTTGCATATTTAGCAATTTTAACTGTTACGTCCATTTGGGGGAATCTAAATAATCACTTACATGTAATGCTAGAACAGCTAGATCTGTTTCCCACTGCAAGATCTGTTCATAGCAAGGGGAGGAGCTGGCTGTGGATCTCTCTCTCCCAAGCTACCTCTGAATGAACACCTAAGATGTTTAGCAGTCTGGACTCTAGTCTCTGAGGTTGTCACTACCTACCGTTCACAGACGAACTACCATTTTATTCATACCTTACCCTGGTTCCTAGCTATGTATCCTTTTGGTGGGTGTTTTGAATACATCATCTTCTTGTTCTTTGGTAGCTGGAGGTTGCTCTCCATTGGGAAATTCTACAGGCAGTCTGCAAACAGATTGCAAATAGCACACAGTGAACAGTGTTGGGTTCTGTCAGGTGCTAGAGTTCAGCTTTTAGAAATCTTGTATATGGTGCTTTAAAATGATGGAGACAAGAGGCCTGTCTACACAAGAGATTTTTTTGAAGAGTTGAATCAGTCTGGGAAACTCCTTCCTAAGTATTTGGTACTGGTCCCTGGGTTTTCTAGGGTATGCAAATCTTAGCCAGACACAAAATGGTAGTGCTTATGTCCATATGGTTTGGATAACATCTTACTGTAACAAAACCACGTCTGATACTGAGATATTCCCTCTTCCTTATGCTATAAAAACATTCCTAGTTTTTGCAATATTTAATGAAACGCCTATTCTCTCTGTTTCAATTTTATTTGGAATTCAACCTAACTAAAGTACATCTGCACACAGTTCTGGCAATTTCTAAACTCTGTGGTGTCAAAGAATAGTGAACACTGACCTGCCCTATGCAACTACTTGTGGGGGTTTTTTTCATACAGTTTGAACTCCTAACATTTGATTTCAGAGGGGAGATTTTGATGCCACAGAGACATAATTTGTTTGATTTATCTTCTAGAAAATGCTGGGTGTGCTTTGAATATCAAATTAAAAAAAGGAATGTGGGAAAAAAGAGTAGGATGGAGCATACCACTAAAGATTCAAAATCTTAACTTTCTCCTCATTTCTTGCCAAAAAAGGAAAAAAAAAAAAAAAGAAGAGAAACAAAATAAAATCAATAAAGCAAATTGTTGGAGAACAACTACAGAGATTTTCTTTCAGGCAGTTGAATTTTTTCAGACCAAGAGATGAGAATGTAACTATAAAAGAACAAAAGTTGATTGATTTTTTTGAAAGCACTATGAGAAATGAACACAACATATAAACTTTCAAAAAAATGACCTTAAAAAAAAAAAGTGAAGTGGTATGATAAAACAAAGGGCAGTATATATCACAGATAAAGATGCACCAACAAAACCGAAGCAATTGATTAGCAAGCATTAGGCAAAACTGGGACCCACTATTAGACACAGTTTAACACACAGGCACTTTCAGCCAAAATACTTTTGCAAGCACTGTTGGAAAAGTTGTGCAGCTGTGGATGGTAGAGAGAGTACTGTGATTATAATACTGAAAATACTTTTTAAAAAAATAACACCTATACCTTCTCTGCTTGCCTATACTGTTACAAAACAATGTATCAGTCATGTCAAACTAGGAGAACATTTCCTCTGAAGGCAAGGGAGCTAAGCAATTCTGAGTGGAAAGAACCATTGATGATGGTAGGCAAAGCTATTTAGATAGAGAAAGCAAAAAAAAACACCCAGGAAAAAAAAAACAATCAGGAAACCTAAATGCCTCCTAGCTAGATTAAGTAAAATCATAAGAAAGCATGCCATATAAATGGATTTACTCTGATGAAAAGGCATCTGCTGTTGAGGGATTTATACTAATTAGTATGGGAAAAGACCTACCACAATGTTGTGCCTACTAGAACATACCAGACAAGAATGAAGTATGGTGCAAGTTTTTCCATGAGGAAAATCAGTAAAAGATCTTAATGATTAAAGCCAAGAAACCTTGTTTACATCCTTTTCATATGAGCATTCAAAAAGTACGTTTTTTGCTGTAATTTCCTGATTATAAGTAGATCTTTCTCCACAGGATATAAAAACAGTGTGTGAGAAACTTACTAAGAGATTAAAAGGAAATGAAAAAAATATTGAGGGAATAGAAGTGGTTAATGTGGCAACAAAAGGCATTAGAAGTACTCAGCTTTATAGAATTAGGATGACAAAGATGGTAACAAAACAAAAGAACTGTTAAGAGTTTTTTCAGATCTTAGTAAAACTCTAAAAATTAAAGTGCAAAACAAAGCAACAAGCAAATAAACTCAGGGCACTTAATAGCAGGACTGGGAAGAAGTTAGCTCTATGTAAATTAAAATGATTGTGAACTCAGAATTTGGCGCTGTCATAACAGCATTCTCACCTATTGTATGGAGTGAGTTAATTGAACTCCTCAGTGCCTTGATCCAAAGGAAGGTGAAGGGCAAATTAAGTACAAGTTTGGTTATGAATCTAATTCCTTTTCCTTTCATCCTGCTATGAATATCCTGGTGATGAGGAGAAATAAATCTGTAATAATGCTAAAAATGCTGATAAAAACATCGTTGACTGCCACAAAGAACTGAAGCCCAGAAATGTCTTTGTCATTCAACCCTGCAGCTGTTTCGATGTTACTAAATTTCCTACTTCTCTCTGACTGCATACATTTCCCCATTTGAGTTCTATGAAAGCACTAGTGTATCTCCAACACCAAGATGCAATACGTGCTAGTAAGTCCTGGAGCTTTTGTGGAAGCCACTGTGCTTTTAGTAGCAGACAGATGTGGAAAACCGCTACCTTTACTCCAAAAATTCTTCGTAGCATTGAATATAGCTAGAGTGCAAGACAACAGCAATTCATAGCACTTCTCCAAGTCTTGGTGTGAAACATTTAAGGAACAGATTTTTTTCCAGTTCTATCCCACAATAAAATAATCTGACTAAACACATTGGTTCAGTAAAGGATTTCTACTTTAAAACACAGGGCAAGTTTTATCCCTAAAACCAATTAAATATTCATATTAACTCAGCTGGGGAATATTTGTCCAGCTTCTGTGCAAAAAGGAAACAGTAAGCTGATTATGTACTCTGCTTATGGATGTTGTAGGGCAGTAATTTAGCTCAGTTCTGAATTTTAATTGAACAAAGTGCTTAAAGACACAGGAGAATGTCTCTAATACTTTTTTCCCATGAGTAGCTTGATGTTCCAAGAGTCAGTGTATCCTCTGGGACACAGAAGCCATCTACGAATTAATACAATTTCTACTGCCTCATTTTAGAAGTATTTTCTACTAAGCACTAGGTAGTAACTGCTAGCTGGAAAACAGGCTAAGGCTTTTTCTTTCCCCCTCTGCCTCTTTAAGGAGATGACAAAGTTCTGATTTACACTCCATTCACGTCAGGATTGTTTTATTTTATTCTCATAATCCCCCAACATTGCTCATGATTGCTACTTTTTATTGTATTGGTATATAAATCTGACACTAATACTATCAATAGGAAATTGAACTGTCAAAAAAACTAGGTGATAGTACAGGAAAATCTAGGCTAGTCGATGGAGAAAGATGACTGCTTTTTCAGAACATGATTTAATCCACTGGTTTTAGGCATCTATTGCAGGAGGGAGTAAAGCACTCCCTGGAACTGCCGGTCTCTTTCCACTGATTACGGAATTGAGACCAGCTGATTAACACAGACTGGACACCTGATTTCTACATTAATTCATCAATAATTATCAAGTATGATGTTTCCATGATACTTGAAAATTGAGACGTGGCAGCTACTTAGCCTAGAAATATCACAGAAATAATGTTCCAAAAATAATTTGTAACCAGGGAAGAAAAATAAAGTTCTTCTTACATTTAACTTCCTTTCCCTGCCTGGCTGCCTGGCAATCCTACAGGTCTATGCAGCTGAGACCCTGCGGACACTCACAGCTCCTGATGCAGTGTAGACTTGCACAACAGACCATGTTTTTGCCCGGGGGGGGAAGAGTCTGCAATACATCTAGACTAGAGGCCTGAATACCTGCATAACTGCAACTCTTACAGGGCACCGTGGCAGCCTTTCCAAATAAAAGATTACAGCTTTTAGTCCAAATAGTTTGATTCCTTACTGAAAAGTCAGCAACTTCTTTGGTAGGAATGAATGCTTTACTGACAATGTAGGCAGCTGCGCACGAAGGGAATATTAGAAAAGAGAAAGAGTTTTTCTTTCCCTCTGGATTATTTAAAATTGTATATATTTTTGTCATTTTTTCAGGTTAAGTCCCATTTAAGTCACTGGGACATAGCAGTGGATTTTGGCTCAAGTCCATGGAATTTAATAACTTCAAATTTAATGAAAAGATTTTACTTGTAGAGTTTTTCTGGTTGAACCAGATTAAAATATATCTTCAATTTCATCTTGCATACTACACAAATCCCTTTTGTACTTCCTAATAAGTTTACTACAAGGTCTTTTTCTTCACATAAGATAATCTCTTCTCTACATACTTCAACATAAAAGTTCCTAAACATTTTTGAAGCATAGGTTAAGAAACAAAATACACGATTACGTGATATTTTTACATTATTTTCTTTAAAATATCTTCCTTAAAATATTTTCCTATTCAGCATTCATAACTCAATGAACAGCAATTTGAAGTAAGACAACTATACCGAAAGAAGAATTTCTTGATGATATTCCAAAAGTCATAGGTACTTTTAGCTTGCATGCCTAAGTAAAGGAGGTTTTTAAGATTGCACAGTCTGTCTGTCTGTCCATCCCTCTCCTGCCTCCATTTTTGCAGTATTTTGGTCCATTTCCCATGCATTGGAAAAAGGGATAGAAACCACCGCTGACTTTTCTTTGCCTCTCATGAGAGCATGGAGGAAAGGGTTTCCTTTCCAACGTTCACCCTCTCTGCCCTCAAAAACTTACTGGAGGAAATGGACAAACTATATTAAATGAAAAATCAACCACAGCAGTCAACAAAAAGCAGAAAAATTGCATTGCCATTACACACACCCTACTCTGAACACTGTGATAGAGGAGATAATCAGGTGGGTGAGGAGGTGTTACAAAATACTGACAGTATTTTACTAGAAGCATTTATGGAAATGTGCTTAAAGAGAAATTCAGGTATTTTTAAATACTGCTTATGCCACTACAAAGATCAGACTACATATTAAAGGTTTTGTGGAAAAGGCATGCTTTGTCTGAAGTTACTTATGAGTTAATGTAGTTCAGATATAAGACAGGATTTTACATTTAGGGTTGCAAAGTTTGCCAGAGCTTAGCCCTCCCCCTCAAAAAAATTCTTTAGGCTTCAGGCCTACTGGCTCAAGGGTAGAAATCACTTTGCACAGTAGGATCTTAGAAAAAGTATTTCAAAGAATTAAGTCGGATTTCCAGAACTTGAGCTGTGGATCAGCACAGCCTCAATATTATAATTCTATGCTTTATGATTATAAGGAAAAATAAAATTAAATAATATAGGTCAGATACAGTGGGTAAGGCACTGCCCCCATTGAAGTCAGTGAGACTCTCTAGCAACATATACATCTATAACTAAAATTGTCAGGGCCTGTTTGCTATCCCCGAGGCCATCTGGCAGGGTCCGGCCACATCCCCTCTATTAAACACTCTGATGTTTTAGACAGGGTAGCACAACCAAGCCACTCACTGGGAACAGATCTGAGCTGACTCTAGCTTGACAGCGCACAGGATTTTTTCTGTAAATTTTAATCACTGTAGAGCAAAAAATGCCAGAAATTATTTTAACAAATCAACACTGTGATTCAAGCCCAGTGCCCAAGTCTGTGCCATACCACTCCTTCATTAATATGTCACTGATGAGCCTTGCTCTGATTTAAATCAACGATACTACCCATTTGCTCAAAATCATATTTGTAAATGGGATTAATTTTTAGCTTTTAAACCAAGTTTTGAGTTTAAATTAAAGACGTACAGATAATGTGGATATATAGAAATTATCCTGGTTTTACTGTGTTTCTAGTCATAGGTGGCTATCTCAATTTTGTGATGGTGCACAATTTTCTAACTCTATGTTTGCATGCTTCTTTCCCCAGCCTACTGTTTATGGCTCTGCTGTAGCAAACGCCTCTCTCCTCCTAGCCCTTATTCAGTTCTGGTACCACTTTGTCTCCCTAGAGAAAAATAAAGGAAAACTATACACAAACAAATAATGAGGTAGTAAGACTAAAGCTTAATGTATCACAAGTACGCAACAAAGCATATTAAAATTTGTTTTCTGTTTTGATTAGCAATTAAATATTCAACATTCCAGCTGCCCAGTCACCATAAAACAACTGTTCTCTGTCTCAGTGTGTGATTTCCTGAGGAGTGACTGTGGAAGGTACCTACCCATCAGCAGATCTACTTACCATTTGTGAATCCTACTATTTTGAGGTCTTTAGTGAGCTGAAAAGTAGTGCAAATACTCAAGAACTTTGATGGGGAAAAAAAAAAACATGCATGTTACATGACATACACTTTGAACGCAATGATAAAATAATATGCTTTACTGACAATAAAAAAAATGTAACAAATGAATATAAGTAACCAAACAAATTGGGAGCACAACATTTTCACATATGAGGTATATGTTACCCTGTTAAGAGAATTACAAAGAAATGCAAGCTGCTGTGGAAGTCCCATACAATCTATATAACAGCTGAGTAATCAGCTGTCCATTAGCTTTTCCCAGGCTCTGGCAGCTTCCTCAGAAGACTGGCCTTTAGTCCCTACCTTGAAATTGTTGCAGAATGTGAAAGGAAGGATCTGCAGGTTCCTCATTAAAAATGTGTTTGGAGAATTATTTATAAAATACAACTCTAAAATCTAGAGGGTGAATTTATAAGAAATTTTTCTCTAATAATACTTGAGATTAATTTGGACATATCAGAAGAAAACTACTGTCCTGCAAAAATGGTAGAGGACATAGCTCACCAAAAGACTAAAAGAATTTAGAAATTCCATGAAACAAATAACAAAATTACTTCAAATCAGTATAAGCAACTTCATATAAAAAAAAACAGAAGGTGGCTAATGAAAATGTGCAATATCCAGCTGCTCTTGAAAAAAAAAATATTAATAATGCTAATTTTGAATTGCAGAACTTCTTGGTACAAATGAAAGATTATTTAATAAACTAAGCTTAATTTCTTTTTAAGCTTTTATTTACAGTATTTGAGGAGATACACTGTATTTTTAATCACATGATAAGTCAGACAGTAAGTCTGGAGGCCTGACTGTAGTATGAGTTCATTACTAGCTGGTACAGTCTTCTACTGTTCCACGTTAGCATTAAACTTCATATATGAGAAAATGTCAGAAGGAATTTGAAGGAATTCCATCATTCTTCATCCTACAGACACTCTGTCATTTACAATTGTTTATGCTAATAATGGAGAATTGATTGTAAGAAAGCTATTCTAATTTTAATGCTATAATTTGTGAATGCTAAAATCTCAGTAAATACAAACAGCTGAAAATAAAATGGAAAGCTGAAAATTAAATGAAAGATTTTGAATAAAATCATGTTTGAGAAAGAAAGACAATTTTTTGATTGATTTTTTGGAAAAAGTGTAATATAAAATTGAGATGATATTTGTTAAAAAAATACCATAATGGCTACAAATATTTATTTACAATTAATAAAAATATTTCTTACCTTTGCTAAATATTGTTTTAACGGGAGCTAGCACTCCTACTATGCCTCCTTGCAAACAACCTTAGAACTGTAAACACCACTGGAATTGCAAACAGAGTCCCTACTGTTCAAATGAATTTCTCTACAGATAACACTTGGCAACAGGTAATCCTTATGGCAGGATCAAATCACCTACTTTAGGCATTTTATTTGTGCCTAAGCTTTAGGTGGACAGATAAGCATCCATTTAAAGTAAGTGCCTGAGGCCCCACTGCAGTCTACCAAGACAGCTAACTACCTTAAGAACTGAGAGGGGGAACTCCTCTGACGAAATTTAAGCACTGAAGATATGTAAAAACACTCCTCACCTGAGAGCTTTTAAAGGCACCTACCTCATTTCCTTAGGATACAGTAACTTCAGGCTTTTACTTTAGCAGGACACTTTACTAGACTCCTAAAATTTAGGGAGGACTTTGATGAATTTGCTCCATATCCATCGTATATTTAGGATATTCTTCTTGTTTGATTTTTGATTGATTTTTTTTTTTGAAAAAAAAAACAATAATTGCCTGATGCTGCCTCAAAACTGCACTTGAGAACAACTGAGACTTCTATCACAGAAACCTAGAATACTTGGTATTATTTACAAGCAATATGCTCTAAGATTAACATGTCTTCCTTTTCTACAATTTTTCAATAGCAGGAAATATTATCTGTGCATATAAGAAGATGATTTCAGAAGGAAGGTTAGGAATATGTCAAAAGTAGAACCATATTATTTCCCTAGCAAGGACAAAACCAGGGTTAGAGCTGTAGGAAAAAAAAGGTAGATGGCCTAGAAAAATCTTCATGTTTTGTTATGTTCACCCTATACTGGGAGCATCCTCCTCCAAACAAAGCAGTTATTAAAGAAGCTGTTCTCAACTATACAGAGCATCGCATCAAAGGATAGCATCAAGGCAATCTATGAACGAATAAATGAATGATTCATGGAAGCTTTATTAATAGACAAGAAAACCCTATGGCAAGTTTTCTAAAATGGAGTGCCTGTAGTTAAGCTTCTGAGCAGAGTCTAAACCTCTTCAGTTGATCTACCACAATATTTAAATACACACTTAACATTACCTTGTGCATACACTGGGGCTACTTACTATGCTTAGAGTCAAGTGTGTGCTTAAGTCTTTTCCTCAATCTGAAATAGAGCACTTAGTGTTTTGCCAGAGCTAAACTCTGAGGCCTTGAAAGAACTGGACTGTGGAACTGTAATTTTTCAAACATACGGAAGCAAGATAAAAGTTCAATTCCTATGGCTGTTGTCTTCAATTATTAGTTCTTTTCTGCAGTGAAGGCTGTAGAAGTTGTCTGTGTGCCCAGCACTTTTCAAAACAGACTTAGAGGCCACATTTTGGACACACAATTTTCAAATGTTATTCCACATTTCTATCTAATAAGGGGGAGTACGTACGACCATGAAACCAGAAATAAAAATGACACCACAAATATTACTGAATTAATATTAACTTAGAATTTTAGATTAATGCTGAAGATGACAAACTGATTCAGTTTGACTTAATATTTGTTAACTCATAGATTCAAAATGTTTAACGGATTGTGAAAACTCTTAACGTTACAGATAACACAACTATAGACGTCTTATAAAATCACAAAGTTGCAATATTGTGCATGAAATAACTATTTTCTTTAAGAAAATAATTTATTTTCCATAGTCACGACATATAATCTGGTATCAGTTACTGTACATATATTTTCTTGCAATACTCTGTCTGTCTATGAATACTGGGTCCACAGATGCCACTTTTGCTGCTATAAAGGAGTGGATACAGTGTAAAACTGCTGTCAGATCCTGAAATTCAAGCTCCTGAAAGAGGAAGTAAGAGAAAAAAAGAAAAAAAAGAAGAGAAAACATGAATTCACATTCAGGTTTATAGACATTTTACATAAATACAGAACAGAAATGAAAATTTGAATCTTTATAAGGAACTGTAAAGTTAAAAGTGTAAAGAATAAAAGATATATATCCGTACCTCGCTCACTGGCAGTGCTGCATGTCAATTTAGTTTTCACTCTGTGCTACTTTATCGATTACATTTTACTCAGCTTGGACAATGTGAATGTTCACCTTGGAAGAACATTCAAATATCACAACATATTTTAAAGTATTTGCTAAGTTAAGGATGTTTGGGGGTGCAGGGAGGCAGGGTGGAAGCTAAGGTAAAGTCATAACGACAGCCTCCATATAGAAGTATGGCTGGGTATGAAGTTCCTATGCCCTAATCCACAGAGAAAGGCAGAGTTACTCCTAACCAGTTCTCAGATTCCTTTGACTTTTTAGGACATATTTCATCTTCTGTGTACAAGTTAGATTTCTTTTTGCCAGTCTCCCTAGGCAGAAACGGAGTGATATTCTGACACAATGACAATTATAATTTAAGAAACATATTCAATTTGCATGATACTACTATTTGTAAAGTCTGCAGCTGGTAAATATTTTGGGGACACTTGGGACAGTTTCTGTTTTGGGCAGAAGACATAGCAGTTTATTGAGGCACACTTTGTATGCTTGCCTGTAAACCAAAAGCAAAGCACTGGACTTCTGCTTTTCCTCCCACAGTATTTTATGGTATCTTCTCAACAACACTGACTCAGAGTATTTGGAATTCAAGGTTACTGTTCCAGAAAAGCTCACCATCACACCATTTTGCTATCAAAGGCCATGTATTTACTAGGCAGGAGTGGTTTTAATACTTATGGTGTCTTAATTGTTCATTAGTATTTGTGGGGCATGATTTTGTGACCCTATATTGGGTATAACTGGGAAATTTTTGGTAGTGGCGGGAGCTGCAGGGCGGGCTCTGTGAGGGGAGGCCGGGGCTGCCCCGGGCCAGGGCGGGCTCTGTGAGGAGAGGCCGGGGCTGCCCCGGGCCGGACACAGCCGGTTCCAGCCGGCTCCAACCCACCCCGCAGGGCACGGCCCAGCCCCGCAGCCCGGGTGGTGACACCTCTGGGAAAACATATTTAAGAAAGGGCAGTAAATTTCCAAAAAAAGCAACAAGGCCAGTGCAGTAGGAGGTGCTCCATAGCAGAGCAGGTAAGACCCCTGCAGGGACTACAACCGATGGAGGAGCCAGACTGGAGCAGAGGAAACGAGTAAGAAGCAAGGAGCAGCAAAGGAAAAGAGAAACAAGGAGTGGGAGAAAGAAACTATTACACTCTGACAATATTTGAGGGCTTTATTTGATGATAATGAGATTCTACTGATTTTTTTTTTTTTAATTGTGCACAGTTTCTTTACAACCTCAGGCACATATAGTTTATTGTCTCAGGGATTTTATTTCCCACTAAGCAAATTTATTATTCCCAGAAAAATGTAATTTTCTGTTGCCATCTACTCTCTCCACCATAAGGTGACAATAAGCAATATTACTGGACAAAAAGAGTAATAGAATGATATTCAACAAGCTCCCAACATATGCTCTTCACATAGTCTAATGGGCCTTACAAATGCCTTTATCCTCTATAAAGCATCCACAAAATCTACGGCGAAAGACCTTCTCAGACACAGTAGCCTTGGAACAGAGAAAGTTTTGGCACCAAGCTGTCCTCCTTAGAGTGCTTGCTCAGTGCACACAGAAGCCTAAGAGAACAATGCTTTTGGCCTCTACGTCCTGCAAAGAATGTCAGCAGAGATTTTTAGATGCATATAATAATTTGTCTTGGGTGGGTCATCATCAGACAAATAAGTTTTAACTCCTTCCAGAACCTGGAAACACAAGAATTTCCCAATTAAGAGAATGTGTTAATGAAATGAAATGAAATGATTCTCTCCTCCCGTCAAAAATTCTTCTCTGAAGAAGAATTTTTCCAAGAAAAAGTATCAGAATTCAGAAACAATGCATAGCCATTTTTGATGCCAACGGTTGAAGTAATAAGCATTTTAAAACAGATTATTATAATTCAATATCTAATACAAATTAGAAACTGACACTTCCAAGATTATAAAAGAACAGCAAACACAAAACACTCCTAATTAAAAAACCAAGGGCATAAACCAATATAACCAATAAGCAGAATACGCTATTTATTATCATTCATACCTAGTTAAAAAAGGGGAAAATAAGGTGACATTGAGGGAAAAGGCAAAACTCTCTCAAATTTCTGCTTTTGCATACTTGCTAGTCAACAAATTAAGAAATAATTATCCTAAAAGAAGAAAAATCTCTTGAGAACTTGTATCAAACTAAGCACTTAGGCAACTGTTAATAACTGGCATTGGATTGCTGAAGTAATCATTTGGGCCTCATACTCAAAATTAGATCTCGTTGTGAAAGAAAAACGAAGCATGACTGTTGGTTAAAATCCTTTGAGGAATTCAAGCCCTTGTAATCTTTATTCTGATTTTATTGGGGCATAAAAAGCCTGCTTTTTCTATTTTGATTGACAGTTATGGAGCAAATATGGGAATAAGTTTCTTAAAATATGTTTTATTGACAGTAGAGGTCTACTGTAAATATTAATATAAGATTAATACAAACACTTTCAGAAAAAAATAGTGCCATTATTTAACTCTCATTTTCTGTTTTATAAAACTAAAATTAAGTATACACTCATGATTATTAACTAAATATAACTCAATATGAAATAATACAGGCCTCAGTATGTCAGTTCTCAGCTCAAGGAAAAGGTTTACATCTCCTGAATTACCATCTTTAAAAACAATAAATTCTAGAATATAAAACTACTCACTTTAACCTTAGTTTTGCTCCAAAATCAACTGAAATCATCCAACAATTTCACCTCAGGTTCTGACATTCAGTAGACTGACCAAACGCAGCCAATCGAACTCAGAGAAGAGAGCCTTCCATTTCTCTGCTCTGGCTTTATGCACTTCTAATCTATACATGTTTATCAAGATAAGCAATCAGAGGTAACCTAACACAGACCGTAGGCAGGATTTCAGACTGCTCTAACAATGTTATGTGAAGAGTTTTGGGAATAGAAAAGAGCAAAGACAGGAATGTCTCATCACTGGGAGTCAGTCCATCCCAATGCCCCTACTGCAGAGTCCTCTTTGTTTCTATGGGAGTTCAGAGTATGGATCAAACTCCAATAACCCTCCTGTGTATCTGAGAAGTTGTCTAATCTGTTGTGAGTAACTTTTTGAATACTAACAATATGCTTTTATTTCTACAAAAGACAATCTACATACAATTGAAAGAGAAGCAGTATTGCTAAACTTATGTTTTATGTGAAGACAACACTGTGTTTTCTCCAGTTAATACTGCAGGTCCCTCAGTCAGGGGAATTATTTTCAAGAGTGGTGCTAGTTTTGAAAGTTGTTATAGAGCTGGGTAGCCAAATCGGTGGCATGTAAGCACTCCTCACGCAGTTTACCAGCTGGTTCGCTTCTCTTGTGTTCTCTCATGTCTTTACTATTTTATGTTAGGTTATCCATGGGGGTGAGCAATCATCTGGGGTCATAAAAGAGGAGCAAAGCCCTCTTGCAGGGCTCAGTTAGATGTGGTCAGCTATGGTGGTACCAGAGAGATGGTGTTCACCAAGAGGCCTCGTGCACCTGAAGCTCCCAGAAATAGAGCTTATCACAGTAGTATTTGACCCAGGAGACCACAAATGGAGGTAAGGCTGTGGTGTTTTGTGTTTGAAGGATGTTTGATGTCTGCACTGGCTGCCTTCACAATCCTGAAGTTGGCTAGTCAGGCGCAGATGTTGAGGAATAGTCATGTATAACCAAAGCAGAAGTTGGGGTACAGATTTGTGCAGGCTCAGGACAGACGTTGCTCAGAGAGCTGGTGTTCTGGTGGGTGACATAGCTTGCATGCAGATTTCAACAGAAGAAGGGGAAGAGGCCTGAGGGTTAGTTTGGAAATATGGATTTGGTAAAAGATAGGGATGGCCTTCTAGCTTGGGGAAATACAGATGCTGCATAGTCAGAAGACATGGACACAATATGTCTCTTAGCAAGAGACTATCTTGAATGTGATTTTACGGGTGGAAATTTGGCCTCTTCAGATTTAGAATGTAATGTGAATTTTTCCTACAAAATAGCACCAATGACACTTCTTTCAAACAAATGCATTGCTCTGATAATTTATTTTTCTTTTTTCTCCTTTTTTAAAGTAACATTTCTCTCCATACCCAGCCAGGCAGATGACTGAGTAACTGATCATTTTATTTGCTCTATATCATCTAACACCACCCTTATGCTTGCTTGCCTTATCTGTGATTGCTGCTTTTTTCTTTAATTAAGATTGTCAGTCTATTTTTGGTGTATTTAGAAGAATCTGTGCATGTCTAATATTTCAATAACCAAAGCTGTTTCAGTTTACTGTATGTATCCTAATAAGTGGATTAAGTACAACAAAGGCACTAGAAGGAAGTCAGCAAGAGAAGAACGTAGAAGACTGGATTAAAGCAGTGGGAGGACAAGACTGCAAAACTGCCTGCTGGCACTGAGAATATAAAAAACGTGCACACTGCACTGACCTCGATCACTGTATGTGCACAGCCAAGTAAGAAAAATGTATGTTCTTGTTTCGTCCACCCACCTACAAGAGTTGGATTTATTACATATCATAAAGAGCCTGACAGGCCTGTTGCATCATTACCACGCACACACTTAATTTTATTGATTATTTTCGAGAGCTGTTGAATCACTATTTGAACAAGACATGAGCCTGTATCACATAAAAGGCAGATAATGGAGACACTGACAGATAGTGTTATTGTGCCCTATGCATTTCATGACTTCTTTAAGGACATTGGTAAGCCTCAGTGTTTATTAGTTGTTGACAAGAGCACAACTATTACTACTGTGTTCATCAGCATATTATTTCAATCAGATTGAAATACAACCATATCTTCTGTAAAAAAAAAAACAGATAAAGATATTCAGGTTTTAGCTCCAGTCTGCATGGAAGTCAAAACAGAAATTCTAAATTCAGTTCTTTATCTCAGCAAGGATACCAGGGCTTGGTTACCATATCATGGTTGAGAAGAACAAATGTATTAGTATTGCACAGCTAAGACTGTTACAAACACGCAAAGATAAATTATCAGCTATGGTATGAAAGCTTCTTCAGCTATAAACTTCTATTTGGCCTCCTCTTTGTGACTGTCATTTGCCCAAAGAGCAGGAGGATAAGCTAAAACGGTGCTCTTACTTCCCAAGCATAAGACCCGGATCTATGATGCCAACATTCAGTGCCAGATAATTGTGACTCTATCTATCAACTGTACTTAAGTATTTTAACAGTGTTCTACAGGGATCTGGAAGAGTCAGGTGGCTTTTCACTTTCAGCTTGAGTGATTCCAAATGCCACTATCTGCTGCTAAATCTGAAACACTTCTAAATGTTGCATTGGCAGAGGCAAGCTTTGCTAATGCACAAGAAACTCATCTGAAAAGTTGTTCTGGAGATGCTTGTCTAAGAGCAGCCAACTAAATTCACCCATTCCAGCAAATACTAAAATAAATTTCCAACAGCAATCATACTGTCCAATACTGTCACACAGGCAAAATCTTAACTCTTATCTACCATCATCTTGCAAATGTTTTTCGAGATCTCCAGATTTTCAGTAGTAAACTGCCAGACTTCAGCAACAAAAGACCCACGTTAATAAAAATACAGAAGGGCTTGAGTGCTAGATTATAGTTTATTGATGCTAGAGATTAATGTTGCTGTAGAGAGCGAGCTTTGCTTGCACTCTCCTTAACTTGCCATATCTCTCAACAGTACTAATATGGAATAAATATCCTCTCAGATGAATACAGTATATCTAAAGAAAGAAATAGAGTTGCTGACCTGTCTTTGATCACTCTCCTGAAGTTCTCAATTTTTAAAGAGAATAGGATTTACTGCAAAACGGCTGCACAGTCTAATTGCAAAATCAGATCACATTGTACCACTCTGAAATTACAGAAGAGTTGAGGCTTGAAGTCAGTGAAGAAAGCATACTGAATGTACTCAGATAAATATGCAGGGCTCTTAAGTTATGTGTGTAACAGACAACTGTATGAGACCAGCAACATTTAGTCGAAGCTTCAATATGGCTCAGGATAGTCTAGTGACACTAAGATTTCTTTTCTTTCTTTCTTCAATTAAATATTTGAGACCAAGTTAGTAAAAGAGCAAATGTAGTGAAGAAAGATAAACTAACTCTCTTTCTGTTCCTAGGGTGAACGAATTGTTAAAATATAATTCCATCTTTTCTTTTCCACAGAGTATAAAAGGAACAAAAAAATAAGATGAGAAGAAAAGGGAAATGCTCTATTAAAATATGCTTGGAAAAAAAGTCTTATCTTCCTGGTAGCTACAGTTTAGCTAAGGGAGATAAAGCATCAATACAATCCTGGAAGTATCAATCTTAATTTTTATTTTTTTTAAAGCAACCTTGAAAATTCAGGGTACATGTCATGTAGGCTAAGAATATCTACTATTATTAAGATTACTTGTAATTTCTCAGTACTGGATCCTGTGTTCAGGTTCATAAGCTGTATACAAATTTGCCAAATACAAAATGTTTTGGCTTATATTTACCATACCAGTTTACTGCAACAGATTACTCTTCCAAAGAAAATTTTAGCCAGAATCGTTTACTTGCTCCTGAGACTCTGAAATTTGGCAGGAAGATGAGTTTTGCATCAGGGGGTTGCTTTTTACTATCCCTGTAAAATCTGCTCACATTTGTTCACTGGAAAATTTACTTGAAAAATTTATATTATATAAAGATACAATTTTCACTGAGCATGCTCCAGCCTCACACTTCTACTAGACAGGAACTTAAAGAGGTGTGAATCTGGATCAGGCAAATTTGGGTATGTTATATTCTTCCATTTTGCAAGCAAATGATGGAATCTACTTTTAGAATTTCTTTTTCAATCACTCTTAACTTTTCTATTGTAACTTAACTTAGGTACTATTTACTAAAATTATTTATAAGAAGATCATGTGGGACTATGTTTAAGCCTTAATACAGTCAAGACAGATCACATATATTGTTTCCCTCCAGAGCAGTTAACCTGTCATAAAACAGAAATGAGGCAATTTTGCCATAGTCTCTTCTCAAAAATCCACCTTGCTAGTTTCCTATCACTTTATTATTCTCTCTATAATTAAAAATGATTTCTTTAATAATCTTGGTGTTTATTTAATAATCTTGCTATTTTTATGCTATCAAAGTTAGGCCAACCGGTCTGTAAGTCTCTATATCTTCCCTTGATCCTCTGTTTTTAAAAAACAAAAACCCCCCAAAAGCTGCTATGTTTTCTCTCTCTGTTATCTTACCCATCTACCTGGACTTCTCAAACATAACTTCCACTAGCTCCTAAATATCTCAAAAGCTAACATTTAAAAATATTTCAAAGACCTTCCTCCCATAGTCTTGTTTGTTTATAACCCCTTGATCTTACTTGTAATGTGGGATGTAATTTCATTTTTTTGATAACTGGAACAAACAAAAAAGCCTGTAACCTATCCTTCTCATTCACTATTTGCTCACTTTCCACAGTAAACTATGAATTATCACTTGCCTTTATGTCTTCTCCCCTACTACTAAAGTATTCAGAGATTATTTTTTTCTTCATTCATGTTTTTTTTTTTTCAGTTGTAACTGTTAAGAAAAGACAAAAGCAAGTATCTTTTTGCATATGAACTTCTAATGTGTAAGAGATGCATGTGTAGTCAACATGCTCCATCTGGCTGAAAAGCCCCCAGGTTTAAGAGCCCCCCACCGAACGGACGTGAAAAAGGTATCTCCAGCTCAAAGAATTCCAAACTGCTGATCCAAGAAAGCGTTGGCCACAGCCCATACAAATAATGCCACAATCCAGGAATACTTCATAATCAACCACTCTCCTCCCTCTTTCAAAATAGTTGCAGAGCTACTCCTTCATACAGATCCACTTACATGCTATGTCACAGTTTCAGAATGTTTCTCTTTTAAAAAAGTAAGTCTGATTTCCTACAGAAATGAAGTGATGAAATCATGTATGCGTGCATGTGTGCAATTTTTGCCCTATTTGCCAAAGAAGTAGACACTTCAAAGGAACTGAATTTCTAGAAGTGTGGCACATGTCGTTGGCAGGGACTGGGAGGTCCTGTTACCACCCTACAGGGAAGTGAAGGCAGGGATACCATCATTCTTTCCTGCCTTGACCAGCAGCTGGGGCAGGGGTCCCCTGGCCACCCATTATACATGGGTTATCTAACCAGGTAATGCACACATACCTACAAACCAGCTGCAACAACTTTTACCCCATTGTTAGGCTGGATAAAAATATGCTGGGACTTGGCAGTAATATGGATGCATTGCAATGAATTTTGGGAGATTTCAGGGAGTTGAAGTGGAGTTATTACTGGAAGTATTAATGGCAGGCTAAGTTCAGGGAAGTACTGAAGTGGGAAACTATGAGAAGTTGTAGGGAATATGAAGGACCTGAAGGAGAAACAACTGACAGGTATCTAGGCCTTATTAGCTCCTTTGAACAGAGAACCTTTAAAATGGAAAAACTTACTGTTCTTCAGCTAAAACTGAAGTGCACAGGAAGAAGCACTTGGCTTAAAATTTATGGAAGGAGAAAAAACATCATCTCTAGCTAGTAACCAAGGTGCAAAAATAGCATTTGCAAATGTGATTTTTTTGGCCCAAGAATTTATAAGCATATAAAATTAGGCATAATCCAGAAAATTCCTTTGCAACCTTAACTCCACTGTTTACTGCCAAGCGAACATAAGTCATCTGTATCAAGCTTTATTTCACATGTAGTGGCTCATTTACTCAGGAAAAATGAAACTTCTATTATTTGATGACATTTTCTGTTTCTCATTATTGGCTGCATTTCATTGTACAGCACCATCTGGCTCTATGAAATCTCTTTCAGTACAATAAGCTGAGGCAGATACTGTACTATACTACGGGTATTAGTGTTGGTTATTTCCTGACTAGTCTATATGTCTGAAGTCTAAGAAACAATACCATTTAGGTGGTGGGCATATACCTGAATATATATATAT
>NW_009625877.1:8080-14469 GCF_000690535.1 Cariama cristata | reverse complement strand
TATATATATATATTAACAGTCTCATCTGGTACCGACCCCAGTGCTGGGAATGGGACCATGCCATCAAAGCACTGGAGCAAACAAGAGCTTCTCTGTGCTGAGATTGCACAACCGGCGCTTGGTCGGAGGAGCAAGGCAAGGCAGAGGTTCAGCGTGACCTCCGCCTGACTCATATTTTTTCCTCCTGTTACCAATAAGAACTTTTTCCTCATGAGTCACTTTAAAACAGTTTGTGCATGTTCAGGGAAAAAACAAAACCCGAAGATTTTCCTGAGGAACAGTTTGTTGGTGAGAGAGAACAAATGACTGAATACAGTCAGAGACTGTTCTGCCTGCACAGCTGAGCTAATTAACTCTTGGGGCTTTAAGTGAGTATTTTTTTACTGCCGTTTGTGTATGTCCCTTCATCTTTAATGCATTTTTCTCTGAAAGACATCAGCAAAATAAACAAGTGTTCCTGTTCCACTTTTTGGATACATGTCTGAAGCTCAGGGAAACAAGGACCCCTTCCAAAAATTGCCATTTTAGCTGTTGTCCATCCTAACATAGGCCTAGCATATGCTGGCAAAACAGTGCTTTTTCTGTTCTACTTTTTTCTCGGGTAGCCTAAGTAAAAGCATATTTATAGTATTGTAGCCATGGCTTTCACCAGGTCTGAAATGCTGGGCTTTCTGCCTCCCCGTGACTTCGTTGCAGTGGCAAATTTGACCTGTGTGACTTGCTTGTGGCTGCACAAGGGGTCCGTGGCAGAGGCAGGGAGTTCAAGTCCCTGGAATGGTGGAGCAGCATTTTAACTCTGAGAGCTGAATAGTTAAAGTTTCTGAGAAGTTCAGTTCTCTACAGGGAGTAGACATTAAGGTGTCCATTATATGTATTGATTTTCAGAAGCTGGAACAAGTTTGTATCCTGCTAGCAGGAGTGATTTATTTTGTTTTGTCTTTAGCTGCAAAAAGGTTACTTCTGGCTAAGTCAGCCTCTTCCTCTCTTTAACACCTTTTGGTCTTGCTGACCCATTTAAGCCAGTTTTGACAGATCAGCTGTAGACTCAAAGATAATTAACTTTCTGCAGGCTTCACAAAGATCAGGAGCGAAGAAGAGGAAAGAAACCTTAGCAATGCCCCACTAAGGGAGGGACTGGTTTGAGCTCAACAGCAGGGCCAGTTTTTAAGACTGCCCTGATGGTGAGACAAAATTCACTGGGGGTCACAGGCACCAGGGAACGCAATTGTGTGGCAGAAATCAGATCGAAAGTGAGTCTGGTCTCAACTTCTTGTCACCTTGATTGGCAGCTAGCATCATGGTTTTGCCTTTACATTCCTGACCTGGATCAGTTTATTTTCACTGTGAGTTTCTCAGGACTGGTGGCACCTCCATCCGTTCCCCCAGTCTGCTGTGGCCATAGTCTGGGCTTTCTCAGACTGACAGGCTGTAATCAGATTGAAATGGTGGGAGTCTGGAAGAGGTATGTGGGAGAAATTTACTGACAGCTGATTTTGAGAGGTCAGGTTAAATGATTTAATGGTTCTCAAGCTTTAGGTCCTATACATCTACGGGAAGACGTGCTGGCTTCTGGAGCACAGAACCGCTTTTGTTAGATTCCCATGGAGCCCAAATGCACAGTCCTGTTTTCTGCATGCAAACCCAGTCTGTCTTGAAATGTCATGACCATTTTGGGCATCTGAAATAGTGATTACTTCATAGACAAAATAATGCAAAGCGAGAGGAAATGTTTCAGCAACTGACCTTCCTATGTCAAACTCCTAGCCTAAAGAAGATCAGCATCTTCTAAGTGACTAATTAAAAGTGAATCTGTCTAAAGAAATAAATGCCTAAAAAGTGTGATAAGAAAGCCTGCTGTCAGCCACAGTGTTCCAATTACTGATAGTACAATCTAGGAGAGTCAAATCCCATCTCTAAAAATCTGCTTCTTGATCCTGTAAAATTATCCATGAATGGATTTTGACATGGCTTTTATTGGCACAGCCCTTCTTTGTATATATTGCGTACTTCAGATCAGTTCAGACATTAGAATTGTAACTGCAGAAACTATAAACCAGAGACCCAGGAGAACTGATCAGCTCCAGATGACTGGGCCAGAAGGACTGTGATGATCTCCTTCCAGACTGGAGTCCAGCTCACTACCAGCACCCCACAGCCAGGGCTTTTATTCGACTAAACATCTCCTCCTCTGTTCCTCTCTCCATTGACCTTCCTCACCACCAAAGCACCAGTGACCAAATTTTCTACTGGGGTCCTAAGAGAACACCTAGTTGAAAGGAATAAGGGGAAAAAAAGACCAAAAATTTATCTGTGATTACACCAGTGGTTACTAAAAATATAATTATATGTAATCAGCCATGCATGTACAGGTAGTCAGTTTTCCAAAATGATCGATGAATCTGTCTAGTTTCCCTGCAGGAGACTCTGTATTGACTTGTGCTGAGTAAGTGCAACTCATTACAGCAACTGCAGTAGTAATATGAAGAGCATATGGTACTGCCTGGGATGCAGGGCATCACCTTAAACTTCCTGCAGTTAAGGCAGTGCAGGAATGTGTCTGGAAGATGTGAAAGTGGTTGTAGAGGATGTAGGATGCCTGAGTGGTCTCTTCCACTATCTGCGTTGCTAAAAAGCAAGTTGCTGTGTGCCTAAATGATTGTAACTGAAGAAAGAATGCAGATATGAATCAGAACCTCAAAGAATTTGCAAATTACAAAGTAAATCCTGAAATACACTTGACTTCTGTATCCATTTCTTGTTTAGATTAAACGCCCACTGACTTTACTGACAGTTTTGTTTGAAAAGGGGGTTTCTGCATAGCCTGTATTTAGGAACCGTTTCATTCAGTACTGCAATAAAGTTGCAACTCACCGTTAGTTGCCTCACCCTGAATATAAGCCTGTTACAGCTGCCAGGCATAAATATGCAGCTTTACCCATGTTTTTTCAGAGTCCTAAAGATGGACATGCATACTTAAGTCTATACTTAAGAACGAGGATGTTAGTTAGTCCTTTACTGCAATTTGGAGGATCATACTTCAGTCAGAAGTCCTAAGTGATGATGACATTTGTTTTATAGCTAACTCTGGAAAGCAGCAACTGTTTAAGACATATGGCAACCCTATCCAGCAATTTAGGATTCTAAGTGGGAGACCTCAGATGCAATCCAATTCAGATGCCAGTCTGGCATTACCTATGTTGGAATTTGGCCAGGACATACACTTCTTACAGAAGGTGCCAAGTAATTTCTAAGGGCTAAAGACCTTTTTTCTGAGCGCTAGCTGAAAAATTTCAATCAAGATGTTTTTTCCAGAAAATTTTGATTGTTGAAAAAAAAAAATGTAGATCGTGAAGAGAAATGTTTCTATTTGCAAACTGAATTTCACTGACTCAAGTCCTCTTTTTTTATTTTTCACTAGTGGAGTTTTTAAGTCAGATGGCATCCTCTGTACAGCCTACAGCCAGGATCTCCCTGTCGTCTCCCTGTGCTGACAGGAGATGTGAATGGGGTATCTGGGCGATACAGCCTGACTAGACATCCTGGAGCATGCAGGAGAAGGGGTGCTAAGATACATGTTCTCCTCAGACATAGCAGAAATGTTTCCAACTCAAAATATATTTTGTTTTCTGTTTTTTTGTTGTTGTTGAAATGTTCTCCTCTACCCATTTTCCCATTTTCTGCAAAAACATTTTTCAATTGAAGTCTGGGCGAGCCTTAATTTTCCTTTTCTTTTCCTTCTCCCCCCCCCCGATGAGCTTAATATTTTATTTTCCAAGCCAGAAGAGCAACTCACAAGTGCTTCAACACTACACAGAGCTCTGGCTCTGCCCTCTGCCAGCGGACCTGAACCACCCTGCGACTTCCCTCTTGGCCCCGCATGTTCTCCAGGACGCAGCTCTCCTACCTTGTGAGTGCCGACATGGTGATTGCCTGACAGTGTTTTACAGAAGTGATATTACTGATATTCTGAACATACACAAATGAGAGAGTTTGTGGTTCCAGCTCCCTTACATCTGGCTCTTTCATCCACATCAAATGTCTACGATACTCTAATACATATTTAAGTGCTGGTCTGAACGTATTGCCTCAGCTGCAAGAGCTGTACCTGGGATTTTCCATACTTTAGTGTCAGCTCCTTGTAAAATATCATATTGTGTTTACTCCTTTTCTTTGCATGAGCCAAGTGATATTGCGCCTAAGTTATTGTCCTGCATTGAAAAGCTGCAGGCACATCTATCTTGGGAACATGCCTTCACGAGTTACACAATGAAAAGAAAGGGATTTTGGTTTCTCAAATCTCCTGATTCATCCCCTGCCTAATAAGATTCTTGTTTGCCTAGCATTGCTCTGGTTTATGTGATGCTGAAATTGCAATGGAATGAGAAGCACAATGAGAACAGCTAGTGAAACAGCTTAAATTCAGGAAAAAACATTGACACAGACATTTGCTTTTACTCTTTGTTTTCAAGGTACAGAATTAAAGAAAGACCTACAAAATAGTATCACCTGATGTATGGACAGAAACTAAATTCAAGATGCATATACCTGACATTCAAGGTATGTAAATCTGGCTCTTAGCTGTCAGGTATTCAAGGTGCGAGAGGGAATAAGTGCTTAGAAGGATAACCATGGACTATACCAGCAATTTTGAAATACCTTTTTCTCCAAGTCAGGCTGAGGAGGAGCCAAGCTGAGCCGGCAGAAGAGGCAGGTTCCCTGGGGAGAGTGTGAAGGAGAGAGAACCAGCAAAATTCCCACTGGATCCTCTTTGTTTCTGTTGCCAGTAGTTATCACCCACCTGCAAAAGGTAAAAAAACAGAGCACCTTTTCCCCTAATCCAAAAACCTACGTGTAAGGATGCTCAAACTCTACCACCTTGGAAACGAAGCAATAAGAAGGACCTATCCGGGATGAGAGATACAATGGCCAGGATCACTCTTATTTCTGTTCTCATCCTCTGGGCAGGCACACGGCAGGGAAGGGGAAATGAAATTACAGGTGAGTGATGCAAACCTGGTCCGAAGACCATGGTTGTTATGTAGGACAGCTTAGCTTGAATGTGGGATATCTCTTTATTTGAAATAAACTGGCCAAGGTGGCCACTCTCCAGAGAACTGGCAATGTCTCAGTGACCATTTAAGAATCCTCTGTTGATAGTTAAAGAAAATCTAACCAAGCCAAAGTACAATCTTCGTCCCCAACTCTTTATCCCCAGGCAAGAGTCTTGTCATTTCCTTTGTGCCAGAAATGAATGAATAGGATTGCTGCTTTGTGTTCAGTAATGTGCAAATTTTTATGAAAATTGTCTTTAAAATAAACTTTTGGAGGAAATTATGTAGTAATGTACCTGGCAAATTCCTAGAGATACATAAAATGAAGCTGTAGAAGACACGTTTAACTTTCCTCTATGGTATGGGCTGTAATTTGGAAAAATCTAACCCAATTGCTAGGTTGTAACTGCTAAATTAAATCCTAATTTGCTGGTTTGATTTATTTAGACGAAAAAAGATTGTGATTTTTGGCTGCTTTTTGTTGCATTGTTTTACTTAAGTGGTTTTGCAAGTCTCAGTTAAAATACAAACCATATTTCTTAAAGCCTTGCAGACTTTCCTGTTACTCTGTCAAAGTCACAGTTGAAAAAGAGGTTTCTACAGATTGGGGGTCAGCAGAACCCCCCTTCTAGTGCCATTTAAAGTCAGTGGTGTTGACTTAAAAAGAATTTGGAATACCCAGAAAAATCAAGCCCATAGTCCATTTTTCTTCATGTTTCAGAGCCTTCGCCTTTTAAAGCGGAATTTGAATCTGCCCTCCATGAACCTGTTCCAACAAGTTACTTTTAAGGTTACGTCAAGACAAGAAAGGGGCTTGTCTTTGGCTCTTGCTGTTCTTCAGTAAGAAAAGATTTTGCAGATCCCAGCTCACAGTGGCTTTTCTGGCACTTAAGCAGTGAAGTTTCCAGAATCACAGCTAAGTCTGGGGCATGAATGATATCAAGCATTTTTTATGGCTGATTTTTTGATCATGCTCTCAGTTCTGATCTGGGTTTGACCTTGAGTTATAAGCAGCCTGCTCCTATGCAGACTTTCCTTTCAGCCTTTCCTCTCACTATTACTTTCTGTTAATAAAGTATTTGCTTTAATTGTTTCTGCTGTTGCTGAAAGCTGGTGGTTGCTAAGATAAAAACCTAAAGTCCAGAGATGGTTGGTGTAATGTAGCCCGACTAATGTCAGGTGACTGCCTTCTCCTGCTTTGCGATTGACTTCAGCTTTGTGTTGCTGGAAACAACAGCCAGTGCATTTTAATTCCATTTGATAATGCCATAATCCTATAGATGGGGGTAATGAGAACAGAAAGCCAATTTGCTAAAGGGCCCAAATTGATCTGAGCCA
>NW_009625877.1:0-8049 GCF_000690535.1 Cariama cristata | reverse complement strand
AGGAAATTGCTGTCAGCAAATAGTTGAACTCTGTGAGTGTCAAAGCTTGTTTTAAACTGTATGGAAGTGATGGATGATGGTAAGGTTCGTGGTTCTGCACCTTTCCCTGTCACCTGCTGTCTAACCTCTTCCAGTGAGGGTACCTTTCTGTACCACCATAGACATATCTCAGACCTTCTCTTTTGGCTTTGGCAGCCTCGTTCTATACCTAGTATCAATGTTTAAGTATGAAATATGATTTCATATCTGCTCTGACAGCTGTAGCTTCTAATTATAAACTGTGTCTAATTCTACACTGTTTTATGCTCAATTTCATACCTGTATTTATGTTGCACGTTGCTGTAGAGCCTAAGCCAGCTCAGCTGACTCTGGAATTTTTGGCTTTCCAGTGCTATGTCCTTGCTGCAGACTCAGCTCTGCACGGACAACACGAATCTTCAGTGCTCTCCTTGCTCGGTTGTTCTCTTCCAGACCCTGCTTTGCTCTAGCCGTGCTAATACAGGAGCTCTGGAGCAACAGAGGGATCACGGTGACGAGGAAACAGGCTGAACTCTTCTTCCTTACTTGCCCTACCTGCCTTTAACATAATTTAATACTCTAACAGTATTATTCCTTAATACAATAGTTTCTTTTTCTCATTTTCATAAAACAAAATTTGTCATGCTCCTCCCACCTTCCCTGATCACCAACAGATATTTGTGCGCTTTCTTCAGATAAAGGCTAGATCCAAAAGGATTTAGGGATTCTTTCCATTCCGCTTTGGGTATTTAGCCATTCAGATCCCAAACTAATGAAAAAAAATACGCTAAAACAAGATTGTTTTTCTTTTTTTTCCCCCATGCCTACATGCCTAGAAGCATTTGCTGGGATAGATATTCTTGGAGCACTCTTAACACATGGCAAGGGAATGCTTTACAAAATGCAATGACAGCTACCTGTTTCTTGTACGGCACTTGTGCCTGGTGTGAAGCGGTAATCAATCAAATGCATTGGATAAAAAGCAACCCTTGATCTCTGATTTCTGCTCCAAACCCCACATTTGTTCTCTTTTCCCCTCTCCCAGAGGGACGTCCTGACGTTATCCAGGGAAGGGAGGCCACCTTACTTTCTCTGGCTCACTTCACCAGCAGTTCTCTCCTGCACAGCCATCTACGTGCCGTGCCTGGGTTTGGGCTTTCGTGGTCAGACCTCCATCCTGGCCATTGGGGTCCTCTCCGGGGTCAGGCAGGGATTGGGTTTCAGCCCCTCAGCTAGAGGCAGTCTGGGTGTCTTCCTTTCTGACCCTCATCTCCTTTCCCTCTCTTAAGGTCAGACCTAGTGCTTTTTAGTCTCGTGAAGAGAGTGGGATTTCCAGATATGCCCTTATTCTTGATATTTTGCTGCTGACCTGCTGGAAGCAGCAGTGCAGGGCTCCCTGGAGCCTGCTGGGAGGTCCCTTGCTCTCAGACGCATTCTCTGTAGCACACCCCGGCATCCAACTCTGCCTTTTGCTGCAGGAGGAAGGCACAGATGAGTTAGGCAGAGTCGGGCTGGACTCCCAGGGGCTCAATGCTCTCCCTGGTTCTGGTCAGATGCGGGTTATTTATGCTTGGGGTGGTCCACGGTCAGTCCCAGGCCCTTTCCTTCCTTCTGCTCTTCCAAAGTGCCTTTGTCTGCAGGGAGGTGTCTGTGCCTCTGTTTGGGAATTGCACCAAGCAAATCCAATTTTCTTCATGGCTTTTTGAACCTCTAAGGCAGGGGATGTCTTTCAGGCTGTTCTTATTCGAGCAGTGGCTAGGATTAGGGCTGGAGGAAGATCTTCTGGGTGACTTGGTTGAGCCAGCTTGAGCGATGTATTGTGGGCTGTGGTATCTATCCCATGCTTTCTTCTGGACTGTCCTTGCACTACAAATGGATCATCCTGTTCAAAGCTCTTTTACCAGTCCTGTTCAAATTGTGCGTATGTCTTTTGTTTAGCTGTAAAGCTAAACATGATAAAAGCGCATGATTCCTAAGAACCTGACAGTTCTTTTTTTCTTGAATAGTTTTTACATGTTTCATCTTTTCAGGCAGGTGATAAGTTGTACAAATAAGATAAGCTGTAAATATTTTAATTGTATGCCTGTTGTGTATACTATGTTAGCTTCAGCCTGTCTGTTCACTGGCCCTGGTCCCCTCGGAGCTCTCAGAAATAACAGTCCTGCCATACGTGAATCTCTGCAGCTAATTCATATTTATCCTTATTAAAGTTTCTTTCGCTTTGTCTAAAGGATGACATAGGCATTTTAATTCTATCCCGTCTATTTCCCAAATGGGATACAGGGTGACTCAGCCCCTCTGGCTTCTATAACATCTCATTAGGAGACAGCCTGATGTCTGTGACATGATTGTAGGTTGCTTACTGCTAATTCTTAACCTCCATCTGGTTTTGTTGCTGTTGTTGTTGTTTGGGTTTCTTTGTGTTGTTTGTTTTGTTTTGTTTTGTTTTGTTTTTCCTGCTCCTGCTCAAGTGTTTCAGTTTCAAGTAAAGCATGTAACAAATTCGCTCCTCATCATGACTGGTTTCAGAACTCCAGAAACCGAGTCCCATTCCCAGGCCTGCAAGAAATTAATGTCTTAGTGAATTTATCACTGACTTTGCTTATACTGAAGTCAATGAACCACTGCAGCTCTCAAAGCGTCTGGTCTAATATGGTCTGCTACAAAAGCGGATAGGCAACATGGGAGCTCTAGGAATACCTTTGGTGTCAGATACCTGAAAGTCCTTCCCAATGATGTACGAGTACCTAGTTTTAGCCTAGGGCGATGTCTGAAGGATGTCTTATTCCAGACATCTACTGCGACTCATCTGCCTGTGAGTTCCTCGCCCTTTGTTCCCTTTATAGTCACCAGAGAAAGATGAACACTTTGGCAGCATGAGCCTGGAGTGGACATCTAAAGTACTTGGATGACTCTGCCCTGGAAGTGCCTATTCTGCTCTACTGTTAATTTCTATTAATGTATATTAATTTTCTTTACACTTACTTGAGTTAAATTGCCCTTCTTCTGCTTTCCACCTGAAGGCACTGAGAGCTTTTTGAATTTTCTGCCAATCTGCATCCTTTTATGACTGAAGCAATGCCTATGACAAGCAGTCACTACTAATTCTTTCTTCTGTCCATTTGCTGAAGTGATGTTCTTCCTAACATCAGCCCTTCTTGGAAATTATTCATCTGTCTTGGTTCTGTCACTGCTTTCTCATAACAGTATTTTTAACTAGGTACTGCAGGGAACTTATGTTCTGGGGTGACAAGTTAGTGCTCACCCCTTTCTTTCCTGTTTTTTTCTTTCCTCCCTAGATAAAGGCCTCTCTTTGCTAGGGTACCATCTGTGCAACTATAGCCTGACCAAAAATGTGTTTAAAATGGTTGCCTACCAAAAGTCCTACGAGAAAAGCACTTCCTGTGGAGGATGGATACCATGGATGGTGTGTCCCCGCACGTACTATAAAACACAGTATCATACTGTTGAAGTCCCTGAAACCATCACTCTTACAGATTGCTGTGAAGGGTATGAACAAATTGGATTCTACTGCGCTTTAGGTAAGTTTTAGTCAGATTAATAGTTGAAATAAATGCTTCTGATGGAAGAAGATTCACTTAAGCTGAGACATGTAAAGGCTTCATTCAGTTCTGGGCAATAGGTTGCTGTTCACTGAAATCAGTGAGTCTGCAAAAATCTACAGTAAACTTGGTCCAACGCAGTAAGGAGTAGACCTGAAACACTAATGCTCCTGATTCTTGCTCTTTGCCACCCCTAGTCACAAATTCCCTAAAGTTCCAGGTCAGCATGAAGAAGGCACCTGCTTGCTACCCCTAGAAGGGCTCATTACTTGTCCTGGTTCAGGCCAGTATCTGTGGCCAAGTGCAATAACTCACGTAGCCTTGCCTGGTGCTGTGTCTGCTGAGTGTGCTCGCATCTACAGTAGGAGCTTTCTTCTCAAAAGTAATTCAGGATGCGCTTAGGATAACATCTCCTTTGATTTGGAGCAGAATCAGTTCCCAGGATGCAAACTCAATTTTGGTGTTAATTTAAAACAACCTGTGGCCTCGGGGCAAGTTGGTACCAACTGCTTTCCAATCAAAACCACATTAAGGTCCATTTTCTCAGGGCTTCCTTGCTTACCTAAGGCTATGTTGGAAGTCTGTTTTTTTTGAACCTTTTGGTGGATCTGATCTAACTTCTGAGTTTTAACAGGACTCTACTCAGGAAGACTTAATCATTTTTGACTCAAGATGGAAGCTTTTTCCCCTTCCCACATCACGGCTACCAGTTGTCAACAAAAAATTCCCAATTTTAGCAGAACTTGAGACGTAGATGGAAGGGATTCCTTGGAGAAAAGGAACTTTTTTTTTTTAATGAATAAAGCCACATGCATTTAAGCTGAACAGGCATCTTGGATTAGCTAGGCCAGCCTTGGACTGTTCCAGCATCCAGAAAAGTTCTGCAGGACATAATTTTGTCTTGTATTTTCAGCATGACTTTGCATTTTCTCCATTTCCCCTTTTCAAGTTATGGTCCTGGGAATTTATATAGTCACAACACTGTAACAGAAGATTGAAAAAGAAAGGTCCTATTGCAGCCCTGGCCCTTGCTTTGGGTCATAAGACTTGGGTGACTCAGATCTATGGGAATGTCCCTGAACCTGCTCCTGCATCGGATCATATAACGTGACATGAGAGGGTATGAGCCATATGTCTTGTCATGGGATCCGTCAAGAACAATGCGTTCATCCTACTTTTAAGTTGCTTCAGAGCATTGGAAAATGAACCTCCAAACAATTTTTGCCAGGTATTTTCTCAACAGTTACTATTAGAATGTTGTGTCTAGAAGGAAAATGCTTTTAACAGAAAGATGGGAACACAGAAGTGAGTGTTGGTTTTTTACTTATTCTTAAAATGATTTGTTAGAGAAGAGAAATGAAAGCATAATTAGATACACACCATTCTTTATTTATTGTATCCTGCCATTGTTTGGTTTTGTGGCTGTTGTGGAGTGTCAGCCAGGGCAAAATTCGACCTGCAGGTTACAGTATGTCCAGGCATTTCATCTGTATTTTCCAAGCGTCAGTTCCACGCTGGGGAAAATCTCCAGTAGATCTAATTATTGTTGAAAAGTTATCTCAGTAAGGTCTTTCTGATATACATGCATGTGCATACATGTGTCCACCCATGTATCAAATGACAAGGCTGAGAAGCAATTGGAGAAAATTGCTTTTTAATTCTGTAGTACAAGGAAATAGCTGTGCCAGCTAAATGTTGAAGAGTCACTAGCTTGTTATGGTTGTCTCTATTTGCACAAGGAACTCTACGAGTCATCACGATTTTCAAGGTGTTCCAGAATCTCTGAAAATCAAGACTATCTTCTTGGGTGGAAAAAAAAGGCATCCTGGTAACACTTTAAATATTTTTTCCCAGTATAATTCTATGCCTTTTTAAAGCATCTCTAGGGATATTTTAGGCTTGAGAGCTGTTGATGAGCTTATTTCATCTAACATTAACAAATCTATAAATGTCTTGTAAAGCTTAGCTGCAGAATTTCCGCTCTGCCCTTGCCACATTGTTGATGGGTACTCTGGGCAGGTTTGTCCATGAAATACTACGGTCACCTTGACTCTTTTTCCTGTCAAAGTTAATTTGGGAATATTTTAAACCATAAAAGGATTTGTATGGCTTCTAGGTGATTTTTGTGTTTACATTATTCCGGTATCTTTGCTTTTCAGGGCATTAGTCATAAATTCTGTGAATGGTAATGCACTGTCTAGACACAGTCTTAAATAAATGATGAGAAGAAAAACTGGAACTGCTGAAATTACTGCACAGCATGCTGTTGAACTACTGTTATTTTCTTCTTGACGTTATCCATGCTGGCATGCTCTCTATCCTGCTAGGAGCAGAAAGGTCTCCATGACCTTTCACAGCAACCTCCTCCTGGCCATTCCCCACGTTTTCTTCCTAGAAGGAAACATTTACCTCCGCCTGAGATATGGAAGGCCTCACTTTTCTTGTTTCTTTAGTTTTGGGAAAAAATGGCTAGGTCATTTGTCAAGTTACTCTGGTAGTTCTCACTAGTTGCCTGTCAATCCATTAGGATAGCATTACACGTACACACACAAACAACTTTAACTTTTTAAAAATAAAATATCTAAAAGCTAGGAAGTGATAGAATTAATTCCAAAGGTAGAATTAAATAAAACAAGTTTTGTTTCATCTCTTTGTACCTATGCATGCAGATTAGTAAACTCTTTTAATTACGCGATCCGGTGCTGCCTTGCCCCAAGGACCACGTTTCCCTGTGGTGCTCAGGGATGATGGAGACCCTCGAAGGAGCTTCCCAGCAATGCGTCATCCTGGCTTCTGCATTCAGTGCATGGTGCAGTGCTCTGCTGAGCCTTTCTCTGAATAGAGAATTATTTATCACCTCTTGAGGTGAATCCTGGGGCGATTCACAGACAGCAATTTGTCTTCACGAAGCCTGCAGGAAGGGAGGGAGGTTCTCTGTCTTTCACAGCTGGGCAACTGAGCTGCAGAGAAACCGAGATCAAACCATTTTGTGTGCCCACTCTCAGACACCTAGGGTGTCGTTTTACTTTTTTCTTAAATTTATTTTGATTTTGATTTTCAGAGGGCTTAGCGCTGCCTTTAACAACTTGTGTGACTGGAGCGCAGAGCCTCTCATGTCCTTGACGGTTGGTGACTGTGAGCAGTCCCCCGATTGATACGCAAGTCCGAGGGCTGCAGGTCAGGTTCCTGGACCTGCAAAAACCACAGCTCTGAAAGGTTGTTACGAGTTTGTTGTACAAAACTTTCTCAGCATCTTGCAGGATTTTTTTTAAGATAGAGATAGGGTCCAGCCTAGTTTCCAGCTGGTATGGTTACTTCTCCTGGTTTGATGCCCACCTTACTGCATAAGATGAAACCAGAGACCTTCCTTATCTGCTATCTAACCCTGCTTGATCCTCAGCTAGGGAGCAAAAGAGTGCATCAGCATGTGATGAAGGCTGGGTTTTAACCACATGTATACAATAATAGCATGAAATAAGAAGGCCCAGACAACTTTCATCCTGGAGTTTCTTAACTTGAGAGCACTTGAGTTGCAATGTTAAGGCCACGCTTCAATCAGAGTATGCTTTGCATGTATAACTTCGTAAGGTTTTCAGAAAAAACAACTGTAAAGTGAAAAACCATTCATTTTAGGTGCCCAGGTAGCTCCTCAGCAGGGCTGGGACCTTTCAGAGCCTGCGTGCAGATGTTTGCATGCTGTGTCTAACCAGGGCAGCGGGGAGCTGCGGCACAGCTGTCCCCCTGCTTGGGCTGTCACCGGAAAGCCGTGGGACAGCGGTGTCACCAGGGGCACGCGGGCAGCATTGCAGCATCAGCCTGGGGTGGGAAGGTGCCAGAATGCCCAACGGGACCTCACCCAGAAGCAGATGTTTCTGGCTGCCCTGCAGTTTGGGTCCCTTGTGTGCCCTCAGCAGCCACAGAAGTGGGAGTATAAGTGTCAGAGGGTATGTGCCTATTCCCCGTGGTCTCTGCTTATGGGTGTCCTGACCGGGAATTGCCTTGTCCCTTCTTGAGCCCACCAAAGCTGTCTGCCTCTGCAGAAGTTCACTCCCATTTTGGGTAAAGAAGTGTGTGCTTTTACCCATTTTATTATTGTGGGCTCTGGTGAATACCAGCTCCGCTTTCACCTTACCCGCCGCCTTTGGGATTTTGTAAACCCTGATCACATCCCCCTCAGCCTTCTCTTCTCCACAGCAAAATGTCCCAGCCTTTTTAGTAGTCTTTCCTTGAAAGTTATCTGCTCCATTCAGTTACTCACCTCGTGCCTTTCCCAACCACAGTAACCCCAGGGGGAGCAGGGGTACCCGGAGTCACATCCAAGCTGTGGGCTCACCACAGGTCCCTGCCAGCTCTCCACCGATTGCCGGTGCGAGTGCCGACAGGGCAGAGCATGGCCACATCGCCGTGCTGCCAGCAGGATGAACCCATTGGAGGTGGCAGTGGGTAAATTTCATTAAGCTGCTTCTGA
>NW_009625876.1:7311-14521 GCF_000690535.1 Cariama cristata | reverse complement strand
CATCCCCCAGCCTGTACTGATACCGGAGGATTTTGTGGAGAGACCTCCATCAGCCAAGAGATGGTTCATGCCACCAGGGTGTGGCAAGAGGCAGGGGAGGTGAGGGGTGTGGAGGTGAAGTTTCAAGGCCAACAGGTCCTTATTGGAGCACAAAGAGCAGAGGATGAAGATGTGATTCTTCTTCTGCATCTCAAAACACTTTAGCCAATGGGGGCAACCAGCAAGTTCATTGGGGGAAGCCCTGGCACAGAAAGTGGTGAAATCTCTGGGTCTCATATACTGGTCCATCATGTTTTAATGTGCTTCAAGTAAGAAATACATTAAGTGCTTGATTAAGAGGTATCAGTTGCTCCTGCCCTACAAGCCATTCCTCTGAGGAGCAGTGCCAGAATCACCAGGACACAGCTTCTGGCACTGTATTGAACTGGTCTGGCAAGGTAGTGATTTTGGGGGCTGGTGAGAAGGAGAGGGAATCATGGAGGGCCTGTGCTTCAGGGGTGGTGGTTTGGGATCCAGCAGGCACCAGACATCAGCGTGGTGCATGGTCTGCCAGTGAAAAGGGGACACTGGGTAGGGAGTCCATGTTTGTGGCTCTGCAGGGCCAAGGGGATGGAGGGAACCTGGACCGAGAGCACACGCGTGAAATAAAGTAAGTTCTGAGTCACTAGCCCGTTTTTTTCTAGATGGTTTAGGTGAGGCTGGGATTAAAGAGTTAACCGTCATTTTGGAAAAACATGGGGTAAAAAAAAAAGTAAATACGTACTAACAATGTCCCCCACTGATCAGCTTTAACTACAAAAGCAAAAGAATTGGCCTTTTAAAGGTCAATTGAAGCAAAAACCTTTGCAGAAAATCTCTTAAACACTTGAATCCTTCAATTGCTTTGCCTTGGGCCGGCGGCTTTGGGAACTGACCTTCCCCTTCTCCTGTGGAGAGCAGACCCCATCGCTGCTCTGCGGGTGACTGCACACATCAAACACTTTCCTTCCTCTCCTGGGGAAATCTTCCTCCGCGAGCTCCACGGTTGAGGTAGACATTTGGCGGTGCAACGTCTTGGACCCTTTTCCAGCTCCACCAAGAGGCTTGCCTTTTGCTGGGAGGTAGAGACAGAAGAGATGGGAGGGAGGTGGGTTTCCAGAAGGATTTCCTCCCAGGACCCATTCTGGCTGCAAACTGCCCATGAAGGAGGAAAAGTCTCCTTCCACGCTCTGAACCATCTCCAACTAGATGTTCTTAGAGCTGGATCACAGCCTGGGAGGATCATGGCTCTTATTACATGCAGCGGTTCATATGTGACCTCTCCACTTTCCTACCGCCCCCGCAAGAAATTGCTGCTCCCCTCCGCAAGATTTGGAGTGGAGTTTTACTGTTTTATTTATGATAATAACAATAATAATGATAATAATATGACAAAGGGGAAGGTGGAAGTCTGTGGGTTTGTTGAAATGTGAGCTGCTTTCTGCTGTCTCCTGCTGCTTTCGTAGCATTCAGAGTTGGTGGGGCGTACTGAAATGCCCCAGCGCTCCTTTTGCACAAAAGCCGCAGCTCAGGCTCAACGCTGGCTAGTCACACATGCTGTTTATTTACGGGAAGCGGGTACCCAGACCTGTTGTGCATTTGTTTTGCTGGAAAAAAGGATGTTGGTCACAGAAACTGAAAAACAGAGGAACTACACCCCTCCGGAGAGCCAGCTGGGAGAGCCGCCTGATGTGACATCAAGCATTTTATCAGAGGGTGGGATGTACCCATGGGGATCACCATCCCTCTTTGGTTCCTGGCTGGAGATCGGCATGTAGTGACTGTGCAGATGTTTGCAGGGAGGTGTTTGCCCGATGGAGCTGGAGGAGATGCACTGATCCTTCAGCAGAAGGGGCTGGCTGGTGCCTTTCCTGGGGAAGGCAGCAGGACTCATCCCTGCCCTTCCTGGGCATGCATGGACCTCGTGCCAGCCTCTATCACTGCTAAACACCACTGGGTTTTACCCTACAGATGAACTGGACTCGGAGCAGTGTGGAGCCTAGATGTGATACCTCTGTGTCTTTGTCAATAGGAATAGGACCTTCTTCCTCTACTATGGAGAGGCTGAATCACCCATATCCCACCCATAGGGATCAAAACCAGGTGAGGAGTCTGTGTCGGTGGCTCTGCAGGGCCAAGGGTCTCGCACCTGCAAGTCAGGCATGTGAAAGCATCTCCCATGCTTGTTTTCCGTCAGAAACCACCCACTCATCCTGACGGTGCCAGGACGTGTTTGGACACACGGGAGTAGTGAAGAACTGTGGTGTACTGGGAGCCAGGAGCTGCAAGGGCTGGCTCCCAGACTTCAGTTCAGCCCCACGGGATGGGGTGCTGCTGCCTTTCCCCATTGACCAGGCATGTCTGGAAGATGTCAAATGTTGGGGCCATGTCTTCAGTTGGCAGAACCCCAAACGGATTAACCGCTGGCACACCCCCTCTTGCTTAACTGTTTCAGTCCATTGGGTTTGTTAAGTTAATCCCAGCATCAATAAGTTTGTTTGCTAGAAGGGTTTAATGAATAGAGACATTTAATCCCCTTAACGACAGGGCTGCACAATGCTCCGTCTTACAACCTATGGTGACTGAGATGGACCAGGCTTCATAACAGTTCCAGGAGAAATGGTAGCATGTGTCGAGCTGCAAGACAGACAGATAGTGTTTGTCCTGGTGCTTTGAGAGTGAGAATAGAGATAGTGACACTTGTCAATCACAGCCATCGCTGACCTGCCATTAACGGTGGTGAGGAAGCACTGGAAACACTTTGGAGTGGCAGCACGGCAAACAGAGTGGTGGCATCACATTTGCCTGTCCTCTCACCTTTGGGATGATCAGAGGAGGCCAAATTAGAGGCCAGTAATTTGCAGAGGTTCCCTTTTCCCTGCCCGTCACTTGTCCCTCTCCTCCCAAGGGATTTGTAAGGTCTGTGATTTGAAATGGAAAGTAGTACGTCTTAAATAAGCAGGATTTGCTTCTAGTTGGGGTGCAAGGCTGGACACAAAAAGAAAAAAAACTCATCGATTTAGGTGGAACGTACTGTGTTGAAATGCTGGATTCTGGCTAGCAGGAGTCTGCAAGTGCTTGTGTAGGGACAGCTCTCCTCCGGGCTTTGCCTTGTGGACTGCGAAAACAGCACAGTGCCTGGAGTCCTGTTGGCTTTATTTATATTTATTTATAATGGTGGGTAGAGACTGGTCCAGACTGGCACTGCAACCCCAGCTTGTGCCTCAACTTCCTTCCCAGGTAGTCAGGAATACGGCACATCCAAACCCACCAGGGATTAGATAGTTTCCCAGACAGCAGGTCCATAAACAGAGCTATAAGAGGGGCAGGGATGTCCCGCTAACATCCCCAACAGAACAAATGGGGATGCTGGAGGAGTGCAGGAGAAGAATTCACAAAAAGCATCCTGGTTCACGTCATCTTGCTAAACCATGTCTCATATTGGTGCCATGGCAGGCAATACACTGAGCTAGACGAACTGCTGGGCTGACTCTCTGGGGTATAGCATGCTTTAAACAGTGAAAGCACCAATTGACCTGGGCTAGTTACTATTTGGGCTGTAATTCACGTGCTTAGGGCTCATTTCTGGTTCTCCTAGGACCATCCAGCTTGCAGCTCTGGAAAAGTCCTTTAATATTACTATATTTCTGTTTTGCATTTCTGTAAATGCAGAATTATAATAAGGTCTTGCTCTTACAAGGCATTCCTCCTTCAGGGGATCTCAAAGGGCTTTAGAGAGGAGACTGCAATCTTTTCCTCCGTGAGGAGGAACTTCTGTGGCAGTTTCAGTCACGCCAGGACATTGACTGGGAGGGTGCTAGATGGTACAAGCCAAAATCATACCAGCAGCTGAACAGTCTGGACGATGTTCCCATGGCCTCACCCTGGATAAACGACCATGGATAAAAGTCCGTAAAAGACTCATTTAGGCACAGCTGCAAGGGACAGGGTGCAACATACCTGTGTGTCTCCGTGTCTGTGTACAGAGGTAGCACTCTTGAAGTCTAAAATAGCCATGACAGTTGCATGACATAGGCTTGTCAGGCGGAAAATGCTCTGTTAGTTGCTTTGCCAAGGTCTACATTTATAGCGACTGGGTCACCCAACAAAATAAGACTTGTAAATAAAGATGTGACTCATCCAGATTCTGGTTTGTTATTTCTTATTACGATCTCTGGAGTCAGCCCCCACATGAGAGCAAGCTGGCTTCGTGCCGCTGAGCTGCTGGAGCTGGTGGGAAGAGCTTGGGGCTGGAGTAAGGGGATGCTGCTCTGGCTCTGCACCACGCAGGGCAGAGCGTCCTTCTTCAGATGCCACATGTCCCTGCTCTAGAGAGTCATGGGTGGATATGAAACCAGGATCTTGGGGAAATAGCTGGAAGCAAACAAGAGAACATGTGCTTTGGAGCCAAAAAGGCACGGGCATGGTCCCCGGGTCCCGTGTTCACCTTGGGCTTTGAGGTGAGGATGCTGTGATAGGCTGGAGTCCAGATCAGATCTGGGGTCCAGGTCCCCAGCAAGCGTGAGAGAAGCAAAAGGAGGTACCAGCAATTTGACTGTGAGGACAGAGGGAAGCAGCAGAAGGATGCCCATAGGCAAATTTCAACAGCTGTCTCTGGAAATGGCTGCAATTTCCATGGCCAGTCTCATGAACCTGGACAGCAAGAGATCTGCCCAGGCCTCTGCAGAAAAAGCTTCCTAATCTCCACGAAAATTTACAGATCTTTTTTAACAACGTTAAGGCAGTGCCCTCGCGGAGGCATCTGCAGCTGCACAAAGTTTTCAGGCCAAAAGGGCCGCTTGACTGTCCATTGGGGCTGCGAAGCGGAGGCATCCCTGGCTGATTTGCTATCCCCAAAGTGAGAGGCTGAGCTGGGAATAGTAGGATTTTGGGATACTGAAGGTATGGTAAGGAGGTGGCCATGTTCCTGTGCCAGTGGGAACTCAAGCAGAGCCAGCTTGACTCAGGTAGACTTCACAGCTTGTTTTCCATAGGAAATGAGTGTTGGTGATTATCCTCCATGTGTCTGTGCGTGACTGTCCATCTCCTCCCATCTGCAGCTGCTTCTTAGCCAGTGAGGCAAAGCCTGGGAGCAACAGACTTCATTTGCTGCTGGGTGGTGGGGGTCCCACCTTGCTTCCCTTCCCCCAGCTGTGTCATCAGCCCGGTGCCAGCTGTTTGCACATCTGTCCAGTGAAGGCTCAGACGCAAAGCTTGCCCTGCTTTAGGGAACCAGACATCATTCCACATGGTCCTCTCCCTCCTCTCATCTCTCCCTGCTTCTGAGACATTGCAGGAGCCCGGGCGAGTCAGTTTGTTTTCCCTGGTTCATCTACATCTCAGCTGACAGCCTTTGAAATGCCACCAGTTTGACAGGGAGTATTAGCCTTGCTTAGGTCTGCCATGGCCTTCAAGGTTATCACTTCATCTCACGGCTAATTAAGAGTGACCCAGTCCGTGCCATCACAGGCTGCTGCCATCATTGACAGAGACAAGCGATGATAAAGAATAAACTGGTGTTTAATTAGCCCGTGTGAGTCTCTGCAGGTTGCTAGCAGAGGCTGGGATGGGAATGGGGCAAGGCAGGGTGACAGAAGGACTTTGCTGATCTTCGCTTCCCACCATAATGCCCACTTTGGTTTGTCCAGGCTGGAGAAGAGCAGGCAGAAGAGAAGAGCAAGCTCGGGCTTTACAAAGAGCAGCAAGGGGACCCACACAGCAGAGGACAACCAGCCTTTTCCCAGGCACCAGTGACCAGTGTTCCGTATAGCTTTGTGATCAGCCTGGATCCATCTGAGAACTTCTCTTGCCTTCATCCCCTTACTTCTTTGGTTTTGAGGGCCCTGAGAAAGTGAAATAGCCCTCTGGAGTCAATCAGAGGTGCCTTTAAGCCAGAGTAATGTCTCTGACCAGCAGATGAGTAAGGAGGAAGATTAAACCAAGAAGAGAATGACATTTAGTGTTGCTGCATAAGACACAGGGTATGTTCAGAGACACCCTAGCTCCTGGCTGTGAAAGCATCACCCAGAACTGACATGCTCAGGAGCCACCTTCAACCTTCCCTCCGGAGGCAGAAGTGGCTTTTTTGTATTTAATAGCTCTTGATGCATTTCCTTCTGGCCCCTTTCTGAACCCCTGTAACAACATCCACAGCCTCCCGTGTCAAGGAATTTTGCAGCTCAGCTGGATAACGAGTGAAGAGTTACCTACTTTGGTTGGTTTTACACCTGCCAGGGGATTTCTCCTCCATCTCAGGAGGGAGATGCTTTTGGATTCATAATGAACTTGATCCTTGTGGTCAGCCGTGGTGTCTGGATCTCCATGGTGGCAGCATGCCCCTTCTTGATGACTGATTTTCCTCTGAGGGTTTATTTCCTAGTCAGCAGGAGGTACCATCCATGGTATCCCTTGGTCTGAGGAAACTCATAGGTAGGAGGGACACTGATGACCAGCCAAAGACCTGAGACCTTGCAGTGATAGGGATCAGCAGAGAAACTCTCTCCTCCACTCTGTTCTTAGCGGTCTGGCCGTCCTGGCAGCATTACACACAGTCTGACAGCATCTGTCTGCTTGTGATGGACAGACATAGGTGTGGGTTTCAGACCAGCCTGGATAGGGAGTAAACCTTTTTTTTTTCATCATCTGGGTCAGGCTGCATCCTACAATTGTCAGCTTGGTTTCATTTCTGGGAAGAAAACCTTTTGTCTCTCAATCCTTTTCAGCTCCCTCAAAAGAGGAATCATGTCTACAGGAGAGATCAAATTGGCAACCCCAAAATCTCCAAGAAAAAGAAGTCCAGGCTGCTGCAAAGAGTCAACTGCTGTGCTCTGAGCCTACTGGTTGCCAGCTAAGGCCAGGTCAACTCTTGAGACTTTGGACTTGCCCAGGTAAAGCCTGTCCAGTGGCCCAGCAAGCCCAGTGACCTCCCTGCCTGCAGCAGACCTGAGATAGGCTAGAGGTGAGCTTTGCTCTGCACTGTGTCTCCTGAGTGGAGCCACCCACCAGTGAAACACAAGGGAGGAAAAGTCTTGTGAAGCTGATGTTCACCAACCGGAACACGGGGTGGAGATCCTCTCCGTTTGGACGTGGGCTCTCCACATCCCTTTCCAGTGGTTTGGTTCAATAAATTTTTTACCCATCCCCAGTACCTCACTATATGGCCATTCTGGTTTTTCAGTATCATTTGCAGTTT
>NW_009625876.1:1398-7280 GCF_000690535.1 Cariama cristata | reverse complement strand
AAGAAGACCCCTCTGTGGCTGTCACAAGTCAGGTAGGGACAAGGTAACCCTTCCACCTTGTGCATAGCACATGGGAAGGCATGTAGGGTGAGTCCTCAGCTTTGGCCGCTTTGGGGGCAAAGGATGCTTTGTTGCTAAGGAGACCAGCACACTGGGTATCCTTGGAGTCCTAAATATACTCTTCAAAGGGAGGCTTTCATGCCTGCCAGGCTCCCCACCGGTATGACTCCCTTTGATTCCCGTTCCTCCCTGACCCACCTCAGGCAGCGCTGGCCCCGTTCCCCTGTGTGACAAAGTGCTGCCATGCCGGGGACAGTGACCAGGGCCTCCTGCAGCTGATCATGCTCGGTGCAGAACGGATGCTGTGGGCTTTGAACTGACCTGGCCTGCCAAGGGCAGGTTGCTGAAAAGCAGGATGAGGAGTTTGAAGGGTGAACCCTGCCGGTTTCACCCACTAGCTCCTCTCCTCTCCGCGCTGGAGTTCCCTTGCAAACTTCCACACTTCTGCAAGAAAATTACACTGAGCAAACTTAACAAAAAAAAAAAAGAAAAGCCCTATTCCACTGAGTTGTCTTAGAAACTTGAGTTATTCTGAAAGGTCAATTTTTTTTTTCCCCAGTCACAGGAGAGGATGAACTTTGGTTTTCTGACCTGGAGGGTCTTGAGCTACCAGGACGTGGAGCTGCTACCAGTCAGCTGTGGCAGTCTGTCCCTGGTCTGTCTGTCCTTTGGGTCTTGCTGACTAACCCCCCAAGCTGCTGAACGTCCTGCCTAGAGAGCCAGCCACCAGCCTGCCCTTGAGTGGGGTATGCCTCAGGCTGTGGGAATATTGGATGTGATCCGGGCATCGTGTCCCTTGAGACCTCCAGGTCTTTGGTGACCTCTCCCTGTGCTGGGAATCCAGGCATCACCAGTCAAAGGAAAAGTGAGCTGGCTGCCGTGGGCAGGTTTTACAGGGAGGTGAGGGCAGAAGGACTAAAGCTCAGGCTCTCACAACATGCTATGATTTCATCTCCATTTCATGGACAGAAGAATGAGGTCCAAATGAGAGAATCTGGACCCTTGAGAGGGTCTCAAGACCGCTGTCCACAGTCCATTCTCTACAAAGGTTGCACTGGGATACAGCCTTAGTCTCACCAGCTGCTGGGTCTGGGTTGCCCCACTCAACAAATACCCAGGTCCATGACCGAAGAGGGGGGATACCAGGTCTGATGAACACTTCTAGCCCTAGGGAATGATGAAAGGTGGGTTCCTCCTTTCCAAATAACCACTTCAATGTGGTCCTGTCTGAGCATCAACGAAAATAACAACAGCCATTGCAAAAGCAAGCTGGCACCTGTGTGCTTGGGTGAAAGACAAACACTAATTTCAGTAGACAACTGCACTCAAGAAAGACACAGCAAAATTCGTGATGCTGGCAACAGAGAAATAAAACCATGATGGAGGATTGCCTGGTGCTCAACAGAGTTAAAATCTCCAGACAAGAATTTCAACCTTCTGTTCTTTTTTTTCCCCTCCCTCTAATAAAAGTCAACCAATTATAAATATTATTATATTATTAGCCAGATAAAAACTGCTGGCTCAGGCACAGCTTTCAGACACACCGATTTCCAGATCCTCGTCACTTCGGTTTGCTCCAGCTGCCACAGAAACAAATGAGCTGACAGCTTCAGAATTAGAAAGCCTCTGCCACCTTCTCTTTGCTGGAAGCAGTGAAAGTTGGGTTTTTTTTGAGAGAGAGATTAAAAAAAAGTGATTTTTTTTTTTTTTTTCATCCCAGTGTACCTTGTTTCCAAAGTCAGGAGACCACCTTGAAAACCTGAAGAGCTGGGAAGCGAGTTCAGAAGCAGAGTGGGTAAGTGTGGCAGCAAACTGTTTAGATTTTTAACATTTATTGCCCTAATTCCCAGAGGATGGGTGGGGCTTTGTTTCCCAAAACTCTCTTTAGGAGAGAGTCTGTAACATTTAGTAGCCATTAAGCTTAGCTTAACTTAGCTAGCAGAAAGCAAATCGAGGAGGATGAACTAATTTTCAGCAGCTCAGCATGCAGCATCACACTTATTCTCATTTTGGGAACAGTCTGGAGCTTCAAGCTGGCCGTGACAGCATTGGAAGAAAGCAGAAAGAGGGGAAAAATTTGGCACAGCTTAGTTGTTTTCACATAAAGTCCTTCTGAAGTCTGAAGGAAGCTGGATTAAGGGCCTGGCAGATGTTTTGAGAGGAGGATCAGGCTGCACCAATGCTTTCTTCAGTCCCACCGCCCATCCTCCTCCTCAGCCCACACCCTCTGTGCACTCCTGCAGCTGTGACCACGCTGCCAGCAGCCGTTTCCCCAAACACCCTCTCGTCCCAGTTCCTTGAGGTGTCTTGATATCTCCCAGACCCTGCCCTTCATCACTGCCCACCCACCTCCTCCTGCTCCCATCTTTCCTGGCTTTCGCATCTCTGCTGTAGGTACCAAAGTAACAGTTTGCTGGGGCTGTCAGCTCCTGCTCTGCGCCATGCATTGCCACTTCCAATATCTCCCAGGGTCAAGGACAGAAACTCCTGAAACTGTGCTTGTTTCCCATGCTCCACACCTCTGAGAGCGGCTGAAAGTGCAGCTGAAGGCAAGCAGGAGAAGGGAAGGTATGGGAATGGAAGAAAAGAAAAGAAAAGAACAAGTAAGGCAGGCTTTAAATGGGAAGTATCTGATGCAGAGGCAATGGAGGTGCAGGTCACCTGGCAGGCAGATGGAGCATCCCGGCTTCGCTGGCAACCTGAACTACGTGGAGCCATTTGTCCAGCACCAAGCCTAGATTAACAGGGAGGCAGTAATCACTTCAGCTTAGGTCTGAGCCTAACCCTGGGGATAAGCCTGGAGTCACTCAGCTCATTAACACGCTCTCCCTGGTTTCTTCCAGGCTGAGTTTTACAGGCTGGGGTGGATCTTGGGAGAGCCCCTGGTTGTAATGAACTTGCGTTTCTCAAAGGTCCTGCACTTTTTGCTGGGAGACAGTGCTCCAAACAGAGATGAAGATGCCCTACATGTTCACACTTTGCTTTAGTCAAATTCCGAGCACTTCCTCAGCTTCATCACATCCCACAGAATTGCTCTGGGGCCAGACCCATGCGTTTGGTGCTGCAGCTCCCAAATGTGAGAAAAACAACACATCAGTAGAAAACTAGTAACAGACAGGAATGTTGTGAGCCAGCTCCTGGCCTGAATTTAGAGAAATTCAGAGATCTGGCTGCAAAGTCAAAGAAAGGCCCTTCCTGGCAGCCTGTCCTGACTGTTCACATTTTCAAAGTGCTTCTGCACTGAGTTCATGGGACGTGAGCCGTGTTGTTTTTCCCTGATGGCACCATCCAGCAATTCTCCAAACAAACAGAACCAGCAAGGGCTTGGGGAAGAAAATGAACTGTGCAGGGGAAAGTAGAAGGACCTGACTGAGTGAAGACATTTTATCTGGAAGAGAGGATACAATAATGTGTGACGTTCTCTCTGAGAGCCCCTTACAGGGGAAAATGTGTGTTTGCATGGGGGTCAATGGTATCTAAAGGATAAAGTGTTTCTAGTCTGATGGTCTAGATACAGATCTGCAGAGATACTCCATTTAGTTCAGTTGGAAGGGTCTGAGCTGTATTATGGAGAGGAATTCAATTTGTTCATAAAACTTTGCTGCCTTTCATGATCAGAGACCCCTGGAGAGCTGACAGCTCTCCTGGCCACACTCTGCTGTCCTCAGCCAGTTCAAAGATAGGATGAAGGATGCCAAAGGCAGTGAGGATCACGCCCGGGGTGTGGACCATTCCTGTGGTCCCCTGCGTCAGAAAAATCCTCTTCCTATCATCCCTGGGAGCTTTTGCAAACCTTTTCTTAGCAGAATGGCCCAGAGGCAGCATTGACTTTTTGCTGAGGGCTGGAGGGTGATGTTTGGGGCAGGGAACCTGTACCTTACCCTGAACAGATTGGTTGGTTCTGGGGATGAAAATATTTGCAATCCATTTTTTTCCATTGCTCTGATGAGAACATGGGTGAGATGGCTTGGGAAAAGTTTGGCGGCATTTGGGCTATATTCCATGTCTGTGTGCACGAGTGTACCAGAGGTTTTGCTTGACTGCACTCTCCAAACGAAGACGCACCAACCGCTTGCCCCTTGTCTGCTGTGCCATGGCTCTTTGCCTCACTGTATGCTTCTCCTAACACGATACCTTTGGCTCAAGCCTCGTGCTGCAAACGCAAATATTTTCTCAGTAGTAGATTTATTTTTTTAATAATGACAGATTTCCAAACAGTAGCTCTACTGATTTATTAAAGAGAACGATGTGCTCATTATGCTAACAGGCTATCCCATGATAACTCCTGCTGCAGTTATTCATCTCCATAGTCAGTCAGATCTCACTTCAGCCAGCTGTGCAACATCTGCAGCGTGACTGCGTTATCATAGGGATGTCACCTCCAGAGACCTCGCTCCACTGGGAGAATGCAGCATTCCCCCCACGTGAGTTGCAGCAGGACTCTAACTATGGATTACACAAACTCAGCATTTTCTGCCTTATTATCACCCCAAACTCTTGTCTGTTGTCTCTGGATGCGCCAAGCTCAGTATGGGCATGGTGAGTCCCAGGGTATGGGTCACAGTCGTCTGCATCTGCTCCATTCCTTGACATGTAGGAAGAAATGGCTTCTTTGCTTGTGTTGTTTTTGCTGTGTTTAGCCCAGATATTTGGGGACGCTGGAAAGACTTCCCTGCTTTCTGTTCCAGCCAGGAGGATGAAAAGATGGACAGTCTCTGTTGATGGGGTTTGCTCAGGTTTCTGCCCCAGGAGGGGAAGGAGAGCACAGCAAACCTCCAGCTCCTCTCTCCCACTGCTCTGTAGCTGGATCAGAGAGGTTGTGCAGGTACCACGGCCTCAGGTGCCCTGGGTGGAACGGACAGAAGCTCACCACAACCCTGCGAGCTGTGGCTTTGCCTGCCCAGGGTCATGCAAGGGAGAGCAGACATGGATGCCACAGCCATAGGTGCATACATGAATTTTTCCTGTATCATTTGTCAATTACCGGCTCAGTCTACCCTTCCTCTTCCATGGGGGATGAACACCTCATAGGGGAAAAAACCACGGTAAACAAGATGACCAGGTAATCCTGTGCCTTGGCTAGCAGACTAAGAACTGATACTTCGCCCTCACAAGACAACGAGCACTGAGCACTGTCACTCTGATACCCAAAAGGTGATAATGAAGCCAACGTAGCGTGAACGCCTGTGGATATGTCACCAGTGAATTCAACCCTTCTGTGATTCTTTTCTATGCTCACCAACAGAAAGACTGCAAAAGCTATACATGGCAATGTCCCATCAAGAGCATAGTGCACATCTTTGAAGTTCCCAAAAGTACTTCTATGGGACAGGACAACAGTAAGGACCATTGTACTACCAACCATCAGCCTCCACAGGAAGGCACTGCCTGGAGAAACTTTGAACCTCACAGTCTGGGGTTTTCAGTCTTGACCACAAATTCAAGGGCATTGCAACTCCTGGGAATATTTGGGTGGTGGATGTTGGCTGTCCTGAGACAAAGGAATGGTGAGCTCTGCTTCACAGCCACCTCCTATAACCTCAACAGTCCTTCACCTCTCCTGGTTATCAAGACCATGTGAAGGTAAAGCCCTTGGGTGGACAACCAGTAAACATCTGCCCAGGAGCTGCCAGCTTATGACCAGGTTTGTCTTCTCCAGCAATAACCCAAACAGCTCAGTGTTGGGGCTGGGATAATGGACAGTGCAGTTTCATCCCAGGAGCCATGAATCATAGAATCACAGAACCATAGAATGGTTTGGTTGGACGGGACCTTAAATAGTCTTAATGGACATTAAATACCTGCCGTGGGCAGGGACACCT
>NW_009625876.1:1008-1367 GCF_000690535.1 Cariama cristata | reverse complement strand
TTTGCGCAAACCCCCATCCAACCTGGCCTTGACCCCTTCCAGGGATGGGGCAGCCACAGTTTCTCTGGGCAACCTGGTCCAGTGCCACACCACTCTCATGGTGAAGGATTTCTTCCTAATATCTACTCTAAATCTAACCTATTCCAGTTTAAAAGAAGACTTTTATCACTCCTGAGACAGACTGACAGATTAGATTATTAGCTGATTAGAGCTCTCTGGGAAATCAGCACACCTGCATGTTACTGTTTTATGCCTTCTTTCAAGTTCCTGATAAAATAATCTCCCTCATCCTCCCTACCTTATCCAAGGACCTGGCCTTGCAGCTGTACAAGCAAATGACATCCCCTCCATTTATAACC
>NW_009625876.1:0-997 GCF_000690535.1 Cariama cristata | reverse complement strand
GGGGGGGGGGGGAAACCCCAACCCTCGATGCTAAGAGCATGCATTAAAATGTTATTAAGTCTCTTGAATTTCATTTGCACAGCTGGAGCTGTGCCTGGTCTCTTTGGAGAACCACCGACAGGAGTGGGCTGAAAGAAAGGACACCCCTTCACCGCTTGCTGTTTTCCAAGTGTATCAGTGCAGCATCTCAGCAGGATAAATGTGTCCCTGCATGACACATGATGGATTTCTTCTCCCCACTTCAGACAGACATATAAATAAACAGAACGGATAATTGGTGGCGTACCTGGGGGGTCGGCAATCCACTGGCAGCCTCTCCCGCAAGGAGCTGTAAGTGGAAAGTAAGGTGCATCGCTGACTCCAGGGGTTGTGCTCGCACAATGTCTCAGTTGTCGGTGCCAAATCGAGATGGATTTTGCACCTCAAGACCCGTTCACCCCAGATCTAAAGCAGCCTGGGAAGGCAGGAAAAGATGTCCAACTTTTTCTAAACACATAGAGAAACAAGGGGCTCAGTTTTACTCCCTGGAAACCTGGGGTGGCGTCTCTGAAGTGACCCCCTGACTTGGGTTTGTCATTGCAACCTGAGAGGGGAAAGCCTAGAGCTGGTGGAAATGCTGATGAACTTGTTGCAGAGATGTCTCGCAGTCATTCTGTGGAAAGGCAAGGTATTTTAACAAAATGGGGTCTTTTAAAAGAAACTTGCTAAATCTCAGGGTTTTCCTCATTGCTAGCTCACAATCCACATGCAGAAGTGGCAACTCTGTGGTGAGAGAGGGGTGTTTGGGGGCATGAGGCCACCTTACAGGCACACCTGCGACTCCGGCTGAGAGCTGGCATTCAGTAAAAAAGCTTAGAAAGGGTCAGACCTCTGTGCCCTCTGCAAGGGTTGTTGTGATGGAGAAAACCACGGCCATGTCTTCATGGACAGAGCTTCAATCTTACTGCCGACTTGTACAAACATCAACGTATGGCCTTTTCATCACAAACTCCACCTT